>NC_136269.1:143111179-143252762 GCF_964187855.1 Myxine glutinosa | reverse complement strand
TTACGAAATGAAAAACATTACGAAATTACGTTCACACCGTCACGTCAAACACTACCGTGAACACAAACATCGTCACAACATCGTCACAAGGGGGGGGAGGGAGGGGAAGGGGAGGGGGGGAGGGGGAAGAGGAGGGGAGGGGAGGGGAGGGGGAAGAGGAGGGGAGGGGAGGGGAGGGGGAAGAGGAGGGGAGGGGAATGGGGGGGAGGGAGGAGGGGAGGGGAATGGGGGGGGAGGGGAGGGAGAGGGGGGAGGGGAGGAGAGGGGGGGAGGGGAGGAGAGGGGGGGGAGGGGAGGAGAGGGGGGGAGGGGAGGAGAGGGGGGAGGGGAGGAGAGGGGGGGAGGAAGTACCTGGCATTCAGTGTATAAACGTGAGGGAGAAGAGGAGGGAGAAGAGGGGGGAGGGGGAGGGGGAGAAGAGGGGGGAGGGGGAGGGGGAGAAGAGGGGGGAGGGGGAGGGGGGAAGGGGGAAGGGGAGGAGTGGGGGAGGGGGGAAGGGGAGGAGTGGGGGAGGGGGGAAGGGAGGAGTGGGGGAGGGGGGAAGGGGAGGAGTGGGGGGGAGGGGGGAGGGGAGGAGAGGGGGAGAGGGGGAGGGGGGAGGGGGGAGGGATGGGAGAGGAGAGGGGTGGAGGGGAGGGGGGGAGGGGGAGGGATGGGGGAGGAGAGGGGTGGAGGGGAGGGGAGAGGAGGGGGAGGGGGGAGGGGAGAGGAGGGGGAGGGGGGAGGGGAGGGGAGGGGGAGAGGGGAGGGGAGGGGAGGGGAGGGGAGGGGGGAGAGGGGAGGGGAGGGGAGGGGGGAGGGGGAGGGGGGTAGGGGAGGAGAGGGGGGAGGGGAATGGGGGGAGGGGAACGGGGGGGAGGGGAACGGGGGGGAGGGGAGGAGAGGGGGAGGGGAGGAGAGGGGGAGAGGGGAGAAGAGGGGGAGAGGGGAGAAGAGGGGGGGAAGTACCCGGCATTGTCGGGCGGGGGAGGGGAGCGGGAAGAGGAGGGGAGGGGAATGGGGGGAGGGGAGGAGCGGGGGGGGGGGAGAAGAGGGGCAGGAAGTACCCGGCATTCCGTGTATAAACGTGAGGGAGAAGAGGAGGGAAGGGAGGGGAGGGAGAAGAGGGGGAGGGGAGGGGAGGGGAGAAGAGGGGGGAGGGAGAAGAGGGGGGGGAGAAGAGGGGGGGGAGAAGAGGGGGGGGGGGAAGTACCCGGCATTGTCGGGCGGGGGAGGGGGAAGAGGAGGGGATGGGAACGGGGGGGAGGGGAGGAGAGGGGGGAGGGGAGAAGAGGGGCGGGAAGTACCCGGCATCCGTGTATAAACGTGAGGGAGAAGAGGGGGGAGGGGGGAGGGGAGGAGAGGGGGGAGGGGGATGGGGGGAGGGGAGGGGAGGAGAGGGGGAGGGGGAAGGAGAGGGGGAGGGGAGGAGAGGGGGAGGGAGAGGGGGGAGGGAGAGGGGGGGAGGGGGAGGAGAGGGGGTAGGGGGAGGGGGAGGAGAGGGGGGAGGGGAGGGGAGGGGGAGGGGGGAGGAGAGGGGGGAGGAGAGGGGGGAGGGGGAGGGGGAGGGGAGAAGGGGAAGGGGTAGGGTGGAGGAGGGAGGGAGGGGAAGGGGTAGGGTTGAGGAGGGAGGGAGGGGGAGGATGGAGGGGGAATTGAGGGGGAGGATGGAGGGGGAATTGAGGGGGAGGACGGAGGGGGAAGGGAGGGGGAGGACGGAGGGGGAAGGGAGGGGGAGGATGGAGGGGGAAGGGAGGGGGAGGAGGGGGAAGGGGAGGGGGAAGGGGGAGGGGGAAGGGGAGGGGGAAGGGGGAGGGGGAAGGGGAGGGGGAGGGGGAGGGGGAGGGGGAAGGGGAGGGCCAGTCAACAATGACGTTGCAGTTCTCATGGTCGGAGAGCAGCACAACAATCGCGACATCGTCCTGCATCTTCGCAAGAGCACAAAGCGGCTTTTGGAGACTCACCGATCTTGTGACCCACGCCCTCCAGTACCGGCGTTGCCGGGCGGGGGAAGGGAGACCCGTACATTCGCCCTCTCGACGCAAGCTCGTATTTGATTCGTATTCGAAATCGAAAGGGGAAATGGGAAATCCTTCGTATTCGAATTCGTAAACACGAAATATGAATTAAAATTTAATTCATATCGCACAATATCGACACAAAACACAATCGCATAAAGGTGAAAAAACGCAATCGCTGTTCGCCCTGAATTACGTGCAAACGTGTGACGTGTGACGGGATGGAACATCACGTGATCGCTCTGAGCGATCGATTGCAACTCTGCGTCCTGTCGTGGGCGTGGCCAACGTGGCCTCATGCTCCCAGGTGATTGGCTAACTCGAGCTCAAGAGAGCCATAATGCGCTATGTTATGGCAAAAAATATGGATCTAAAGATGAAAGGGGAAAAAACCTATGTGGTGTGAATGGCAATTTTCGTCGCTTAAATGTGAAAAAGGCAATTGCTTTTCGCTCTGAAATACGTGCGAACGCGTAACTGAGTAATGACGGCAAGGAACATCACGTGATTGCTCTGAGCGAATCAGCGCGCTGCTCTGCGACCGGTCAGATACTCAGATTCCGTGCATAATATTCCTCGCTGAAATGCGCTGAGGTAACAATATGGTTTAAAAATATTATGAAATCAATTTTTAGGTCGGCCATGTTCTTCCCAGGCTCAATGGCCATGTCTATGCCAAATATCAAGTATGTGAGCCTCTCCGTTTAGGAGTCTATCGGTAACATCACACACATACACACACACACACACACACACACACACACACACACACACACACACACACACACACACACACACACACACACAAACTGTGTTTTATATATATAGATTATGCAGTCAACAGTTTGGCGATGTCCTCGACTGAAAGGATCGAAACCTCGAGGAAGAACAGTGCCTATCTGATGATCCATGCGGTCGGGAATCTCGTCAATGGCTTACAGGTTAAGGTTCTTACTTTCGGTAAGGGAACTATGTTTTGAGGTTTTGCAATTAAAGAAAAGGTATTTCTCATTCGAGAAAGGTGTCCTAAACTGGTAATTAAAATCCCTTCAATCCCTTCCCCCGCTTGGAATGACACTGCTGACTCCGCTTGCGAGCCGGCAGAATATCTCAATTGTGTGTTTTCTTCCAAACCTTGTGTCCAACTCCCTCTCTTTTTTTCCCACCCTACCCATTTGCAGCCAACTGCTCCTGTACTCCATCTTTCTCACTTGAAAAGTTTATTTCAACCCTCGACTGTAACTCCACTACTTGACCAGATGGCATCAGCTCACTTTTCCTAAAAACCTGCTCTAATGCTTTTGCATATCTTATGTCTGCCATTTTCACCCTATCATTTACCCTTGATCATCTTCCATCTGCTTGGAAGTCTGCCAACATCACAACATTATGTAAAAAAGGTGCAAAAACAGATCCCCTTTACTCCAGACTGATCAGATTGCTTCCAATAAACAGCAAGGTCATGCAATCCATTTTCACAGTTGATATGAAATCATTCCTTTTCTCCAACAGCCTCATCTCACGTCATCAATTCGGATTCAGACCTGTTCACTCTACATTGGACATGCAGCTTCTACTCACCCAACATTGGATGGTGGCCCTCAATGTCAGACATGAGATCAGGGCAGTCTCTCTGGACATATCTCATGCTTTTGATCCAGTCTATCATCCTGCCTTAATCTCCAAACTCTCTGCCTATGGAATCCAAAGCAAACTCCACACATGGCTTACTGACTTATTCTTCTCTTGTAGCTAACGTGGGAATCCTTTCTTCTCCTTTTCCTGTCAAGGCTGGAGTACCCCCAAGGTAGTGTTCTGGATCCAGTCCTATTCCTGATCTGCATCAATGATCTCCCTGACTCTGGAAATTCCCTTTATCTATTTGTTGATGACTCCACCCTGTGCCATCACATACCTCATCTTTCAGACAGGCAGGCCACTTCAATTCCAGCCATCCTCTTCCCTCTCTTCAGACCTGGAAAAAAATCACAGTCTGGTCAAATACATGGATTATGTCTTTCAATGCTGACAAATCTCACACTCACACTATCTTTATCTGAAAGGACCGTCTGGCAAACCCTCCCATCTACTTTCTCAACAATCTTCTGGCATTATAATATCATCCACCACCAATCAACACAATCCTGGCATTATAATATCATGATATCCACCATGACCAGTTTTTTTTGTTTTTTTTGGATACTGAATCGAGGCTCGTGAAAGAGCTAACATTTACTTCACAAAGAAATCAACCAGACAAACAAAATATATAAAAAGAGGGAGCGGAAGACAAGATGGGGAGAGAAGGGGAAGCACACAAACACAACATTTGAGAGCAGGGAGATGTGTGGGAGGGAAAGGGCTTGGGAGGAGGAGGCGTGGGAAGGGAGGGGGAGGGGGGGGGGGTGGGAGAAGTATAAAACACAAGGATACCAAAGACTTCCAGGACAGAAGTTGGTATTTCAAAAAAGTGGATTTGGGGTGAAATTAGCGGGGGTAGAAAAGATCAAGGGTTTGGATGCGGTAAGATAAGAGATGATGGTGAACAGCTGTTTTAAAGACCTGGAGGGTGGAGTGGGATTGAAGAGAGTGAGGGAGTTTGTTCCAGAGGTGGGAGAAAAGAGGAATGAAGGAGTGAAGGTGAGCAGAGAGTCTTGATTTTGGCAGTTTAACCATAAGAGGGTTGCTGGCAGATCTTGTGCGACCTGTAGGAATATTTGGGGGAGCCGGCAGCCGGCACCCGGCACCCAATCAACACAATCCTGGCATTATAATATGTCATCCATGATTAATCAACACAATCCTGGCATTATAATATCATGATATCCACCACGACCAATCATGTAACATATATCATGATATCATCCACAACCAATTAACACACTCCTGGCATTATAACATCATGATAATAATCCATGACCAATCAACACAATCCTGGCATTATAATATCATGATATAATCCATGACCAATCTCACACAATCCTGGCATTATAATATCATGATATCTACCACGACCAATCAACACAATCCTGGCATTATAATATCATGATATAATCCACGATCAATCAACACGATCCTGGCATTATAATATCATGATATAATCCACGATCAATCAACACAATCCTGGCATTATAATATCATGATATAATCCACGATCAATCAACACAATCCTGGCATTATACTATCATGATATAATCCAACACCAATCAACACAATCCTGGCATTATAATATCATGATGTAATCCAACACGAATCAATACAATCCTGGCATTATAATATCATGATGTAATCCAACACCAATCAACACAATTCTGGCATAATAATATCATGATATAATCCAACACCAATCAACACAATCCTGGCATAATAATATCATGATATAATCCTCCAACCCCAATCAACACAATCCTGGCTTTATAATATCATGATATAATCCATGACCAATCAACACAATCCTGGCATTATAATATCATGATATAATCCAACACCAATCAACACAATCCTGGCATAATAATATCATGATATAATCCATCACCAATCAACACAATCCTGGCTTTATAGTATCATGATATAATCCATGACCAATCAACATAATCCTGGCATTATAATATCATGATATAATCCATCACCAATCAACACAATCCTGGCGTAATAATATCAAGGTATAATCCATGACCAATCAACACAATCCTGGCTTTATAATATCATGATATCATCCATGACCAATCAACACAATCCTGGTTTTATAATATCATGATATAATCCATGACCAATCAACACAATCCTGGCTTTATAATATCATGATATAATCCATGACCAATCAACACAATCCTGGCTTTATAATATCATGATATAATCCACGACCAATCAACACAATCCTGGCTTTATAATATCATGATATAATCCATGACCAATCAACACAATCCTGGCATTATAATATCATGATATAATCCAAGACCAATCAACACAATCCTGGCATTATAATATCATAATATAATCCAACACCAATCAACACAATCCTGGCATTATAATATCATGATATAATCCAACAGCAATCAACACAATCCTGGCATTATAATATCATGATATAATCCTCCAACCCCAATCAACACAATCCTGGCTTTATGATATCATGATATAATCCATGACCAATCAACACAATCCTGGCTTTATAATATCATGATATAATCCATGACCAATCAACACAATCCTGGCTTTATAATATCAGGATATAATCCATGACCAATCAACACAATCCTGGCATTATAATATCATGATATAATCCATGACCAATCAACACAATCCTGGCTTTATAATATCATGATATAATCCATGACCAATCAACACAATCCTGGCTTTATAATATCAGGATATAATCCATGACCAATCAACACAATCCTGGCATTATAATATCATGATATAATCCAACACGAATCAACACAATCCTGGCATTATAATATCATGATATAATCCAACACCAATCAACACAATCCTGGCATTATAATATCACGATATAATCCAACACAATCCTGGCATTATAATATCATGATATAATCCAACACCAATCAACACAATCCTGGCATAATAATATCATGATATAATCCAACACCAATCAACACAATCCTGGCATTATAATATCATGATATAATCCATGACCAATCAACACAATCCTGGCATTATAATATCATGATATAATCCATGACCAATCAACACAATCCTGGCATTATAATATCATGATATAATCCAACACCAATCACCACAATCCAGGCATTATAATATCATGATATAATCCAACACCAATCAGCACAATCCTGGTATTATAATATCATGATATAATCCAACACCAATCAACCCAATCCTGGCATTATAATATCATGATATAATCCATGACCAATCAACACAATCCTGGCATTATAATATCATTATATAATCCAACACCAATCAACCCAATCCTGGCATTATAATATCATGATACAATCCATGACCAATCAACGCAATCCTGGCATTATAATATTATGATATAATCCACGACCAATCAACACAATCCTGGCATTATAATATCATTATATGATCCACGACCAATCCACACAATCCCGGCATTATAATATGATTTCATTAATTACCAATCAACAGAATCCTGGCATTATAATATCATGATATAATCCATGACCAATCAACACAATCCTGGCATTATAATATCATGATATAATCCACGACCAAACAACACAATCCTGGCATTATGATATCATGATATAATCCACGACCAATCAACACAATCCTGGCTTTATAATATCATGATATAATCCACGACCAATCAACATAATCCTGGCATTATAATATCATGATATAATCCATCACCAATCAACACAATCCTGGCGTTATAATATCATGATATAATCTATGACCAATCAACACAATCCTGGCTTTATAATATCATGATATAATCCATCACCAATCAACACAATCCTGGCGTTATAATATCATGATATAATCTATGACCAATCAACACAATCCTGGCTTTATAATATCATGACATAATCCATGACCAATCAACACAATCCTGGCTTTATAATATCATGATATAATCCATGACCAATCAACACAATCCTGGCTTTATAATATCATGATATAATCCAACACCAATCAACACAATCCTGGCTTTATAATATCATGATATAATCCAACACCAATCAACACAATCCTGGCTTTATAATATCATGATATAATCCACGACCAATCAACAAAATCCTGGCTTCATAATATCATGATATAAACCATGACCAATCAACACAATCCTGGCTTTATAATATCATGATATAATCCACGACCAATCAACACAATCCTGGCATTATAATATCATGATATAATCCACGACCAATCAACACAATCCTGGCATTATAATATCATGATTTAATCCATGACCAATCAACACAATCCTGGCATTATAATATCATGATATAATCCACGACCAATCAACAAAATCCTGGCTTTATAATATCATGATATAAACCTTGACCAATCAACACAATCCTGGCATTATAATATCATGATATAATCCACGACCAATCAACACAATCCTGGCATTATAATATCATGATATAAACCATGACCAATCAACAGAATCCTGGCATTATAATATCATGATATAATCCACGACCAATCAACACAATCCTGGCATTATAATATCATGATATAAACCATGACCAATCAACACAATCCTGGCTTTATAATATCATGATATAATCCATGACCAATCAACACAATCCTGGCTTTATAATATCATGATATAATCCACGACCAATCAACACAATCCTGGATTTATAATATCATGATATAATCCATGACCAATCAACACAATCCTGGCATTATAATATCATGATATAATCCAAGACCAATCAACACAATCCTGGCATTATAATATCATAATATAATCCAACACCAATCAACACAATCCTGGCATTATAATATCATGATATAATCCAACACCAATCAACACAATCCTGGCATTATGATATCATGATATAATCCACGACCAATCAACACAATCCTGGCTTTATAATATCATGATATAATCCACGACCAATCAACATAATCCTGGCATTATAATATCATGATATAATCCATCACCAATCAACACAATCCTGGCGTTATAATATCATGATATAATCTCTGACCAATCAACACAATCCTGGCTTTATAATATCATGATATAATCCATGACCAATCAACACAATCCTGGCTTTATAATATCATGATATAATCCATGACCAATCAACAAAATCCTGGCTTTATAATATCATGATATAATCCATGACCAATCAACACAATCCTGGCTTTATAATATCATGATATAATCCAACACCAATCAACACAATCCTGGCTTTATAATATCATGATATAATCCACGACCAATCAACAAAATCCTGGCTTTATAATATCATGATATAAACCATGACCAATCAACACAATCCTGGCATTATAATATCATGATATAATCCACAACCAATCAACACAATCCTGGCTTTATAATATCATGATATAATCCAACACCAATCAACACAATCCTGGCTTTATAATATCATGATATAATCCACGACCAATCAACACAATCCTGGCATTATATCATGATATAATCCACGACCAATCAACACAATCCTGGCATTATAATATCATGATTTAATCCATGACCAATCAACACAATCCTGGCATTATAATATCATGATATAATCCAACACCAATCAACACAATCCTGGCTTTATAATATCATGATATAATCCACGACCAATCAACAAAATCCTGGCTTTATAATATCATGATATAAACCATGACCAATCAACACAATCCTGGCATTATAATATCATGATATAATCCACGACCAAACAACACAATCCTGGCATTATAATATCATGATATAATCCAACACCAATCAACACAATCCTGGCATTATAATATCATGATATAATCCACGACCAATCAACAAAATCCTGGCTTTATAATATCATGATATAAACCATGACCAATCAACACAATCCTGGCATTATAATATCATGATATAATCCACGACCAATCAACAAAATCCTGGCTTTATAATATCATTATATTATGATATTATAAACCTTGACCAATCAACACAATCCTGGCATTATAATATCATGATATAATCCACGACCAATCAACACAATCCTGGCATTATAATATCATGATATAATCCATGACCAATCAACACAATCCTGGCTTTATAATATCAGGATATAATCCATGACCAATCAACACAATCCTGGCATTATAATATCATGATATAATCCATGACCAATCAACACAATCCTGGCTTTATAATATCATGATATAATCCATGACCAATCAACACAATCCTGGCTTTATAATATCAGGATATAATCCATGACCAATCAACACAATCCTGGCATTATAATATCATGATATAATCCAACACGAATCAACACAATCCTGGCATTATAATATCATGATATAATCCAACACCAATCAACACAATCCTGGCATTATAATATCACGATATAATCCAACACAATCCTGGCATTATAATATCATGATATAATCCAACACCAATCAACACAATCCTGGCATAATAATATCATGATATAATCCAACACCAATCAACACAATCCTGGCATTATAATATCATGATATAATCCATGACCAATCAACACAATCCTGGCATTATAATATCATGATATAATCCATGACCAATCAACACAATCCTGGCATTATAATATCATGATATAATCCAACACCAATCACCACAATCCAGGCATTATAATATCATGATATAATCCAACACCAATCAGCACAATCCTGGTATTATAATATCATGATATAATCCAACACCAATCAACCCAATCCTGGCATTATAATATCATGATATAATCCATGACCAATCAACACAATCCTGGCATTATAATATCATTATATAATCCAACACCAATCAACCCAATCCTGGCATTATAATATCATGATACAATCCATGACCAATCAACGCAATCCTGGCATTATAATATTATGATATAATCCACGACCAATCAACACAATCCTGGCATTATAATATCATTATATGATCCACGACCAATCCACACAATCCCGGCATTATAATATGATTTCATTAATTACCAATCAACAGAATCCTGGCATTATAATATCATGATATAATCCATGACCAATCAACACAATCCTGGCATTATAATATCATGATATAATCCACGACCAAACAACACAATCCTGGCATTATGATATCATGATATAATCCACGACCAATCAACACAATCCTGGCTTTATAATATCATGATATAATCCACGACCAATCAACATAATCCTGGCATTATAATATCATGATATAATCCATCACCAATCAACACAATCCTGGCGTTATAATATCATGATATAATCTTTGACCAATCAACACAATCCTGGCTTTATAATATCATGATATAATCCATCACCAATCAACACAATCCTGGCGTTATAATATCATGATATAATCTATGACCAATCAACACAATCCTGGCTTTATAATATCATGACATAATCCATGACCAATCAACACAATCCTGGCTTTATAATATCATGATATAATCCATGACCAATCAACACAATCCTGGCTTTATAATATCATGATATAATCCAACACCAATCAACACAATCCTGGCTTTATAATATCATGATATAATCCAACACCAATCAACACAATCCTGGCTTTATAATATCATGATATAATCCACGACCAATCAACAAAATCCTGGCTTCATAATATCATGATATAAACCATGACCAATCAACACAATCCTGGCTTTATAATATCATGATATAATCCACGACCAATCAACACAATCCTGGCATTATAATATCATGATATAATCCACGACCAATCAACACAATCCTGGCATTATAATATCATGATTTAATCCATGACCAATCAACACAATCCTGGCATTATAATATCATGATATAATCCACGACCAATCAACAAAATCCTGGCTTTATAATATCATGATATAAACCTTGACCAATCAACACAATCCTGGCATTATAATATCATGATATAATCCACGACCAATCAACACAATCCTGGCATTATAATATCATGATATAAACCATGACCAATCAACAGAATCCTGGCATTATAATATCATGATATAATCCACGACCAATCAACACAATCCTGGCATTATAATATCATGATATAAACCATGACCAATCAACACAATCCTGGCTTTATAATATCATGATATAATCCATGACCAATCAACACAATCCTGGCTTTATAATATCATGATATAATCCACGACCAATCAACACAATCCTGGATTTATAATATCATGATATAATCCATGACCAATCAACACAATCCTGGCATTATAATATCATGATATAATCCAAGACCAATCAACACAATCCTGGCATTATAATATCATAATATAATCCAACACCAATCAACACAATCCTGGCATTATAATATCATGATATAATCCAACACCAATCAACACAATCCTGGCATTATGATATCATGATATAATCCACGACCAATCAACACAATCCTGGCTTTATAATATCATGATATAATCCACGACCAATCAACATAATCCTGGCATTATAATATCATGATATAATCCATCACCAATCAACACAATCCTGGCGTTATAATATCATGATATAATCTCTGACCAATCAACACAATCCTGGCTTTATAATATCATGATATAATCCATGACCAATCAACACAATCCTGGCTTTATAATATCATGATATAATCCATGACCAATCAACAAAATCCTGGCTTTATAATATCATGATATAATCCATGACCAATCAACACAATCCTGGCTTTATAATATCATGATATAATCCAACACCAATCAACACAATCCTGGCTTTATAATATCATGATATAATCCACGACCAATCAACAAAATCCTGGCTTTATAATATCATGATATAAACCATGACCAATCAACACAATCCTGGCATTATAATATCATGATATAATCCACAACCAATCAACACAATCCTGGCTTTATAATATCATGATATAATCCAACACCAATCAACACAATCCTGGCTTTATAATATCATGATATAATCCACGACCAATCAACACAATCCTGGCATTATATCATGATATAATCCACGACCAATCAACACAATCCTGGCATTATAATATCATGATTTAATCCATGACCAATCAACACAATCCTGGCATTATAATATCATGATATAATCCAACACCAATCAACACAATCCTGGCTTTATAATATCATGATATAATCCACGACCAATCAACAAAATCCTGGCTTTATAATATCATGATATAAACCATGACCAATCAACACAATCCTGGCATTATAATATCATGATATAATCCACGACCAAACAACACAATCCTGGCATTATAATATCATGATATAATCCAACACCAATCAACACAATCCTGGCATTATAATATCATGATATAATCCACGACCAATCAACAAAATCCTGGCTTTATAATATCATGATATAAACCATGACCAATCAACACAATCCTGGCATTATAATATCATGATATAATCCACGACCAATCAACAAAATCCTGGCTTTATAATATCATTATATTATGATATTATAAACCTTGACCAATCAACACAATCCTGGCATTATAATATCATGATATAATCCACGACCAATCAACACAATCCTGGCATTATAATATCATGATATAAACCATGACCAATCAACAGAATCCTGGCATTATAATATCATGATATAATACACGACCAATCAACACAATCCTGGCATTATAATATCATGATATAAACCATGACCAATCAACACAATCCTGGCATTATAATATCATGATATAAACCATGACCAATCAACACAATCCTGGCATTATAATGTCATGATATAATCCATGACCAATCAACACAATCCTGGCATTATAATATCATGATATAAACCATGACCAATCAACACAATCCTGGCATTATAATATCATGATATAATCCATGACCAATCAACACAATCCTGGCTTTATAATATCATGATATAATCCACGACCAATCAACAAAATCCTGGCTTTATAATATCATGATATAAACCATGACCAAACAACACAATCCTGGCATTATAATATCATGATATAATCCATGACCAATCAACACAATCCTGGCTTTATAATATCATGATATAATCCACGACCAATCAACACAATCCTCGCTTTATAATATCATGATATAAACCATGACCAAACAACACAATCCTGGCTTTATAATATCATGATATAATCCACGACCAATCAACACAATCCTGGCTTTATAATATCACTAGGGCATTGCCCGTACTATATCTATATCTAAAATTATATCCCCCCCCCCCTCTATTTACATGAAATGGTTTGGTCCAAAGCGAACGGCTTGCGAGTACGGTGACAATCCCCCCCCTCTATTTACATGCAATGGTTTGGTCCAAAGCGAACGGCTTGCGAGTACGGTGACAATCCCCCCCCTCTATTTACATGAAATGGTTTGGTCCAAAGCGAACGGCTTCCGGAGTTTGGTAAAGAAATCGCCATCGCGTGCACAAACGCGCAGGAAAGCGAATGAATCGCAAATTCGTTTTTATTAGTTTTAAAACATAGTTTAACGCCAACATAGTTTGCAAACGTGAAATAAATGAATACGCTCTCAAATGTGCCATCCGAGGCAGAGTGTGTCCGCCACGTTCGGCACACGCGATAGTTCGCTGCTCTCTGATTGGTTGAATCGTTTTTTGGACATAGCTCGGTAAGTAATTGTCCGATTAATATGAAACCTTGAAAAGGCACATCCTCGGGTCCCCAGCAATATACCTGGCAAGTTAAAAGTATATCGGACCCGTGGTTGTCGAGAAACAGCGGTCACAGACAAACGTACAGACGTACAAACGTACAGAGATTACTGGAATTATAGATAGATGATATAATCCATGACCAATCAACACAATCCTGGCATTATAATATCATGATATAATCCACGACCAATCAACACAATCCTGGCATTATAATATCATGATATAATCCACGACCAATCAACACAATCCTCGCTTTATAATATCATGATATAATCCATGACCAATCAACACAATCCTGGCTTTATAATATCATGATATAATCCACGACCAATCAACACAATCCTGGCTTTATAATATCCTGATATAATCCATGACCAATCAACACAATCCTGGCATTATAATATCATGATATAATCCACGACCAATCAACACAATCCTGGCATTATAATATCATGATATAATCCATGACCAATCAACACAATCCTGGCTTTATAATATCATGATATTGTTGCGGATATGAGGCCTGTAATTTTTTGATTGTGTTGTATTGTGGTAAATTGGTGATGATTATTGTTTATTCTGTGCCCCCCTACCTCCGGAGCTGTGTAAAGGTGAAAGGGCATCCCATAATTAGTCCACAAGCATACACATCAGCCAAATAATAGAATACCCCTGTTTGATAGTTATCTCTTATTCTGTGTTTTAGGGTAAGGCTGTGTCTCCCATTAATTGAAGTACTCCATTGCACCAGTGAAAGAGAATAGATCCCCTTTCATTCCCATCCCCAAAATCCCCATTTCTTTTACATCCCCTCTGGTCATTGCCGAGCCTCGATTGCCAAATTACCTCCCCTCCAATAACCGCCATTGACCATGAGGCAGGGTCGGAGAAGAAAGGCGTGTCTCCACCTCGTCATAGAGGGGAAGAGGGGCGTGCCCGCCCGTCGTCATCAAGGGCGGAGCGAGAGGGTCGCGCGACCAACCAGGGCCGAGGTGAGCACCCCAATGGGCGTGTCCAAAAGGCCGGCGGCTTAATCTCCGGAGGCGCTATAAAAGGCGCGCACGCAAAAGTGAGGAGAGAGTCGTGAGGAGTCAGTCAGTGGAGTTGGTGGTCAGTTGGTTGCGTTGGTTGCGGTGAGGAGTCGGTGGTGGTGGTCAGTTGGTTGCATTGGTTGCGGTGAGGAGTCGGTGGTAAAGAGTGAGCGGACCAAGAAAGAGGTGAGGGTTTGGACTAGATGAGTCGGACAAGGCCTGGCAAAGCACGCGACGTCCACAGCAGCCACAACAGCAGCTTGGGGGCCTGAACGGCGGTTTGGAGCAGGGCCGTGAAGGAACGGCGGCTGCTCAACGCGCCGGTTGTGCTGCAGGACCCCCTTGGACCTCCCTCTCCCTCCAGCCATCCACCTCCTGCCTTTCCACCCTTCTTGTGTACGTGAGTTTGTTTTGTTTGTTCTGTCCCTGGGTTAATTAAGTCTGTATAAGCTAATAATTGCACTGTGTCTCTGATCCTTCTGTATATTATTTTATTATCTTTCCTTCTCCTTGGTTACTTTGAGCATGTAAATAGTAGGAATAAATTTAGTAGTATTTCCAACCTTTTTGTCTTCTTCTTCTTCTTCACATCCGTGTCGCCTTTGTCTTTTCCCTATTGAATAGCTGCGGTGCGATCCGGCCAACGTTTGGGTGGAATCGGGTGAGTCGGGGATCCTGTAACGGTCGCGGTTGGACCATCCGCTCGGCCCATCATAACATCTAAACCGCGATCAGTAACAATTGGTGTCTGGGAGTGAGATTCGGGGCCCGAGCCAAATTTTTAAAACGTCTAAAAAAACAATTTGGTCAAAATTAGGAGCGGCCGAAATTTGTTTTGTTTTACAAAACCTGAACTTTGAAATCGCGCCATGGCTGGTCAAGGCGACGGGATGCCGGTGGGAGAGATAGAGGGGTTACGAGTAACCCAGGATCAAATGGAGGGGAGCAATGAGGAGGCGGTTGAGGGAGTATCAGGCACGCAAAATGGCGTCCTCGCGCACGTGGGTGTAGCGGCACCAAATTTTGCCGCGCCCGCGACAGTAGCAGTGCCGCTGTTGGATTCGGACCTTTTTTTCCTACAAATCGGGGCCCTTATGGACAAAATGAGGGACGAAGCGAGGGCTGATAGTGAGCGAATAAGGGACGAAGTGAGGGGTACCAGTGCCCAAATAGGGAAGATAGACAACGGGATAAAAGAGGTAAAAAATGGGTTAATGGGGTTAGAAAACAGGATGGAAGGCAAATTGCGGGAGATAGGGGAGCAATCCGCCCGAGAAATTAAACAAATGGGAGAGCAGATAGAGGAGGTAAAAATTGGGGTAGAAACCAAATTGGATGCTCAGAGGGATGAATTGGGACAGATGAGGGTGGCATCTACAAAGGAGATGGAGGAGATGAAAGAGGAGATACGACGAGGTGTGAGTGAGGAGGTCTCGGGGCTACGCGAGGAGGTAAAGCGAGGTGAGAAGCGTATGGAGAAAGAAGTGAGGAATAATACGGCTAGGTTACAAGGGGGAATAGAAGATCTGACGGAGGAGGTGGAACAGCTGACAGAGGGACAAACGGAGTTAGTGGAGCAGGTTCAAAGGAACACTGCGGTACTAGGAGGGTTAAAGGCAACACAAAAAGAAATTAAAAACGAATTAATAGCGACACAGAAGCAATGTCAGATGGTACGTGAGGGACTGACAATGAGGGTGGACGAGGTGACAGAGATAATGGAGACGAAGGACCGAGAGGTGAGGATGCACATAGAGACGGTCACGGTAGCCTTAGAGGACGAACTTGAGGAGACGCACCGGGAAATAAAAGAGGTGAAGCAAAAATTAGAGGAAGTGGAAGAAGAGGTGAGTGAAATTAAGAAGAGACGGACAGAAACTAAAAGAGAAATCCAGGAGGAGGTGATGGAATATGTGCAAGGTCGGTGCTCAACTCATAATGTGATGCTCACTAACCAAATAAAGAGTTTGCAGGTGGCAAAGGAGGTGCGGAGACGAGGTGCCAAGGTGAGTGGCGATATAATCGGAAATGTACATGATGTGAGGAAAGCTTCAGTCGGCTTGGGGATTGGTTTGGATCCGGGTGTTCGTGAGAGGCCGTTGGTGAAGTGTGCGACAGGTCTGGTGTGCGAAAAACGAGGTGTGCGAGAATGTCCGACCATGGGGTGTGTGAGGAAAAAGTGCACGCCAAGGAGTGAGTGTGCTGTCGAGAGTGAGTCGGTCGTAGCGCGTGTGCGAGGGAGCACATGGAAGCGCGGTGTGGTAAGTGTTACGGAGGAAGTAACGAAAAAGTGTGCGCAAGAGGATGCATGAGAAAGGTGTGTAACGGACGGGTGCATGGGGAAAGCGCATGCTGTCAAGAGTAAGGGAGAATGCACGCCTGTGGTGAGTGTTACAGAGGATGTAACGGGAGAGTGTGCGCAAGAGTGTGCGCGAGAAAGGTGTGTAACGGACAGGTGCATGAGGAAAGAGTGTGCTGTCGAGAGTAAGGGTGAGTGCGCGACCGAGAGTGGAGGTGAGAGTAGTGAGAGTGACACGGAGCGTGAGTTGGTTATGACAGGTGAGCGAGGATGTACACCTGGAATGGAAGGATGCACACCTGGAATGGTAGAGCGTGTGTGGGAATGCACACTTGAGTTGGTCGTGAGGCACGTGGTTGGGTGTGCGAGTAAGAGCACACCTGTGATTGTCACAGAGGAGGTGACCGAGGAAGGGGCGCGAAGAGGTGTGTTGGTGAGGTGTGCGAGCGACGAATGTGTGCCAAGGTGTTCGGTGGTCAGGTGTGTGACCAAGGCTGGGAGTGGAATGAGTGTACCTGGGTGTGTAAGGAAAGGTACGAGGAGCATGGGAACGGCTGGAGGTATGAGCAAGAAAGGGGTAGCGTATGCATGTAACCATGCAGGTGAGGCATCGACGGTAACCGGGTTAGCGGTTAGAGCGACTTTTAGCTGACTCGGGCCCTCGGTGCGTGCCGGGCTTCGCGTGCCGCGAGAACCAGCGGGGATCCGAGCCACGGCGGGTTCGAAAGGACCGCCGTACGCGATCCACGCTGGGCCTCGCTTGGAACGGCCGTGTCCGTGCTCCACTAGGCGGAGCGGGCAGCCCGATAGGAAGGGTCGTCATGGCGACCACTTTTTGTTGAGACGTGCCGGCAGGTCGAGATCGGGACATTGGATGGCTCCACGCCGAGGTGGTGCGTGGGATCTCGGCCCGGGTAAGCCCCCGTCCCTGCCCCGAATGCGGGACGTATCCAGCCGCTGGCACAAAACAACCCGTATTCATTGCTCGGCTGTACGAAGCCGAGCTTTAGAAGGGAATTGGCGCACCGAGAGGATCTAATAAGTAGACGGGTGATGAGGATAGTGTTTTGGACCCAAAATTAGAAAAAGGCAAAATTTGATGATGGTACGGTGATTAGCAGGAAATGACAAATTTTTGATTTGTTGGATTTGGACGAGCGAAATTGATAGTAGGACCCCCGATGTGGTGGGATGGCAAATCCACCATCCCTCACAGATAGTGGGGGGCAAATGCGCAATAGATTATGGGGTTGATGGCAGTGAAAACTAGCCCGGGTGGGTTAGGATATATCGTGTGTAGGGATCTAGCGAAGATGACATTAGGTAACGTTAAGTTTAGTTAGTGACTGATACCTGTAGTGGGGACGCAGGTAGTTTAGTGTGGATGATAATGACGTGGGAGCGCAATAGTTTAAAGGGA
Source organism: Myxine glutinosa (assembly GCF_964187855.1). Lineage (NCBI taxonomy): Eukaryota > Metazoa > Chordata > Myxini > Myxiniformes > Myxinidae > Myxine > Myxine glutinosa. Next base: position 143,233,679 of record NC_136269.1, on the reverse strand, counting down.
CGACTGGGAAGCGCAAGTTTCAGAGGGGAGTAGTTAGATGAGATGATGCCGTGTGTTTGAGAATTGAACAGGTGTGATTGCACAGGTGTGCAACTGAACAGGTGTATGGAGCAGTGTATGAGTGAGTGATGGTGATGTGTATTGTGATGACCAAATGGTCCAGGAAGAAAGGAGGGTGCAGGTGGCACCAGGTATGATTGCACAGGTGTGCAACGACAGGTGAATGGAGGACAGGTGTATGGAATAAATGGTATGGAGTATTGGAATGGATGGTCGTGGAGTGAGTATGGTGGACATTGTGGAGTGGAGTGGATGGTGCGAAGGTGTGAATGGGGGAAGAGTGGACCCCCATCACGGATACCCGGGGCGGGTAGTGTAAGTGTTAGGTAGAGGGTATAGGTAAATTGTGGTTGGATATTGGCACCTGTGGTGCGGGTGACAGAATGGTATTTGGATGGGTGCATTAGTGTTGTGGAAATGGCTGGGCGTGTAGCCTGTTAGTGTGTGTAGTTGGTTGGGCACTCCACCACTGTGAGGATGTCGGCCAGGTGAGGCCGCAGGTGGGCTCTGGGAGCCGGTAGTAGTTGTTGTGGATGGGGCCCGAGGATCCGGAGGACGGACCCGGGTAGCCCAGTGCCAGAGGGCACCGAGTGGGGTGACAGAGCCAGGAGGGGCTTTCCCCAGTTAGTTAGGTTAGGGTGAGGAGCTAGGTAAGCTCGGGTGGCAACTGCAGTGGTGGAGGTGTGCAGGTGGGTAGACCTGCTGGGAGAGCTACACGTCGCAGCCCAGAAATTGTGCGAGGGCACCGGGAGATGAATCGGGGGAGTGAGACCCCAAATTGAGAAGCACCACAGTTTGGTCAATGGGAATTGGTTTTTAGAACCCATAGTGTAAGTGGCCAATGGATTGGCAGGGAAAGACCCCGGGTAGTGTAAAGTGTGTTAAAATCATTTAGAGGATAGTTAGGATTGGAGTCTCCTCGCACCATCTGCATCCACTCACCTGAGGTGACAGGTACTCCACACCATGCCATGTTTTGATTATTTTTTACTGTGCAAATGTTTTGGATTGTGAGACGCATCATGACGTGGGTGTGACATTGTGCGTAATTCCATCTCTCCCTCCTTATGAGGATTGATGACGAATTGGGTGATGGCAAATTTTGGTTAGAGGGATTGTGGTGACGAATTTGGCATAGAGGAAATATGGGGAGACGTGACAGTAGCGACGGATTGGTAAAGTGTAGATTTTGTACATATGGGGTAAGGGCAAGGGTAGTGTAGGTGACAGGGGGGTGACGTACGGTAGGGATGAGCTTTCTCACTTCGCCCTCCGTACGCATTTCGCCTTGCATTGCCTTATTGATGTGTACCCTTGTGACCTTACCCCTCGCTCATTTGTCTTTCCCCTTTTGTCTCCCACATGACCTGTGCGCCATTGGGTGCCGAGGGGAGCGTGCGTGAGTCCTCCATTGTGCGCCCGGAATTCCCAGAACCAGCTGTCTGCATCGATGCACCACATTATGGACCACAGGTCTGTGGCCGAGCACCACTTATGGACCCCATGGGTTGGGGCATGGCCCCTCTGCTGGAACCGGCCATGAGGGCCCGAAATCTTGCTGGCGGACCTTGGCCACAGGGCACCGATGCCCCACAGGTGAACCACACTAGTCGGCCCTGTGGGCCATAAATAAAATCAAATAAAAAGGACACATGGGGCACACTTTATTGCAAATAGGCCGCCAGTAAGCAAAGCAAAAGAATGACAACATCTGGAAGAACAAATGATAATAGCCAGCAGAGGGAGCTGAAGAGCAAGAGACCACCTGCAGGGTTAGGGGTTGTTGAATTTATTTTTGTTGAACACTCTTGAACAATGGTGACTGCACCGATTGGTGCTTGGGTGCTTGTATTGGTGCGTTTTTGGGTGCTTTCATGGTGCGTCGATGCAGAGCAGACTGTCTCCCCCCCCAGAAAGAACAATCACAGGTCCTGGGTTAGTTTTGTAAATAAAAATAGCATCATTGTAAATAATGCTTCCCACCGTCAGTGTATAGTTTGAAGACCATTCCGCAATTCGGTTAACTGTGGGCGTAAGTCTGTTAGGTCAGGGTGCAATGGAGCAGCGGGACACATTTATTTATGTTTTAAAACTGTCGCACTCAGGGTCAGGTTAAAAGTAGAGGGAACTACACCTACGTGTCACACTAAATAAAAGTTGTAGGCCCGGGAAGGGGCTAAGAGGAGGAGGGTGCAGTGTTGCGGATATGAGGCCTGTAATTTTTTGATTGTGTTGTATTGTGGTAAATTGGTGATGATTATTGTTTATTCTGCGCCCCCCTACCTCTGGAGCTGTGTAAAGGTGAAAGGGCATCCCATAATTAGTCCACAAGCATACACATCAGCCAAATAATAGAATACCCCTGTTTGATAGTTATCTCTTATTCTGTGTTTTAGGGTAAGGCTGTGTCTCCCATTAATTGAAGTACTCCATTGCACCAGTGAAAGAGAATAGATCCCCTTTCATTCCCATCCCCAAAATCCCCATTTCTTTTACATCCCCTCTGGTCATTGCCGAGCCTCGATTGCCAAATTACCTCCCCTCCAATAACCGCCATTGACCATGAGGCAGGGTCGGAGAAGAAAGGCGTGTCTCCACCTCGTCATAGAGGGGAAGAGGGGCGTGCCCGCCCGTCGTCATCAAGGGCGGAGCGAGAGGGTCGCGCGACCAACCAGGGCCGAGGTGAGCACCCCGATGGGCGTGTCCAAAAGGCCGGCGGCTTAATCGCCGGAGGCGCTATAAAAGGCACGCACGCAAAAGTGAGGAGAGAGTCGTGAGGAGTCAGTCAGTGGAGTTGGTGGTCAGTTGGTTGCGTTGGTTGCGGTGAGGAGTCGGTGGTAAAGAGTGAGCGGACCAAGAAAGAGGTGAGGGTTTGGACCAGACGAGTCGGACAAGGCCTGGCAAAGCACGCGACGTCCACAGCAGCCACAACAGCAGCTTGGGGGCCTGAACGGCGGTTTGGAGCAGGGCCGTGAAGGAACGGCGGCTGCTCAACGCGCCGGTTGTGCTGCAGGACCCCCTTGAACCTCCCTCTCCCTCCAGCCATCCACCTCCTGCCTTTCCACCCTTCTTGTGTACGTGAGATTGTTTTGTTTGTTCTGTCCCTGGGTTAATTAAGTCTGTATAAGCTAATAATTGCACTGTGTCTCTGATCCTTCTGTATATTATTTTATTATCTTTCCTTCTCCTTGGTTACTTTGAGCATGTAAATAGTAGGAATAAATTTAGTAGTATTTCCAACCTTTTTGTCTTCTCCTTCTTCTTCACATCCGTGTCGCCTTTGTCTTTTCCCTATTGAATAGCTGCGGTGCGATCCGGCCAACGTTTGGGTGGAATCGGGTGAGTCGGGGATCCTGTAACGGTCGCGGTTGGACCATCCGCTCGGCCCATCATAACATCTAAACCGCGATCAGTAACAAGATAAACCATGACCAAACAACACAATCCTGGCTTTATAATATCATGATATAATCCACGACCAATCAACACAATCCTAGCTTTATAATATCATGATATAATCCATGACCAATCAACACAATCCTGGCATTATAATATCATGATATAATCCACGACCAATCAACACAATCCTGGCATTATAATATCATGATATAATCCACGACCAATCAACACAATCCTCGCTTTATAATATCATGATATAATCCATGACCAATCAACACAATCCTGGCTTTATAATATCATGATATAATCCACGACCAATCAACACAATCCTGGCTTTATAATATCATGATATAATCCATGACCAATCAACACAATCCTGGCATTATAATATCACTAGGGCATGCCCGTACGTGGGTGCCCGTTCCTTGCCAAAAAAAAAAAAAAACGCTACCCGTACGCTCTACCCCGCCCGTACGCCCGTACGCCCGTAAACAAAAAAAACAACGCTCTTCGCTTCCGCCCTTCGCTCTGACTGAATTGGGAGAAATAATGCGCATAAGAAATCGAGAAATTATTATTTTCTCCGGAAGAAATCGAATTACGAACCGTAATGGCGCACGCGCTCGGCTCGGCTCGTTCTGTGATTGGCTGCCGGAAGTGAAGTCTTCACTGTCCGGAAGTTCGCAAATCGCAGTTACGATGAATCGCAAATTAGATTTAATTAGTTTTAAAACATAGTTTAACGCCAACATAGTTTGCCAACGTGAAATAAATGAATACGCTCTCAAATGTGCCGTCCGAGGCAGAGTCTGTTCGCCACGTTCGGCACACGTGATAGCTCGCTGCTCTCTGATTGGTTGAATCGTTTTTTGGACATAGCTCGGTAACTACTTGTCCGATTAATTTCAAACCTTGAAAAGGCACATCCTCGGGTCCCCAGCAATATACCTGGCAAGTTTAAAGTATATCGGACCCGTGGTTGTCGAGAAACAGCGGTCACAGACATACATACATACATACATACATACATACATACATACATACATACACACAGAGATTACTGGAATTATAGATAGATGATATAATCCACGACCAATCAACACAATCCTGGCATTATAATATCATGATATAATCCACGACCAATCAACACAATCCTGGCATTGTAATGTCATAATATAATCCAACACCAATCAACACAATCCTGGCATTATAATATCATGATATAATCCATGACCAATCAACACAATCCTGGCATTATAATATCATGATATAATCCACGACCAATCAACACAATCCTGGCATTATAATATCATGATATAATCCACGACCAATCACCACAATCCTGGCATTATAATATCATGATATATTCCACGACCAATCAACACAATCCTGGCTTTATAATATCATGATATAATCCAACACCAATCAACACAATCCTGGCATTATAATATCATGATATAATCCAACACCAATCAACACAATCCTCGCATAATATCATGATATAATCAATGACCAATCAACACAATCCTGGCATTATAATATGATGATATAATCCAACACCAATCAACACAATCCTCGCATAATATCATGATATAATCAATGACCAATCAACGCAATCCTGGCTTCATAATATCATGATATAATCCATGACCAATCAACACAATCCTGGATTTATAATATCATGATATAATCCAACACCAATCAACACAATCCTGGCATTATAATATCATGATATAATCCAAAACCTATCAACACAATCCTGGCATTATAACATCATGATATAATCCATGACCAATCAACACAATCCTGGCATTATAATTTCATGATATAATCCACGACCAATCAACACAATCCTGGCATTATAATATCATGATATAATCCAACACCAATCAACACAATCCTGGCATTATAATTTGATATAATCCAACACCAATCAACACAATCCTGGCATTATAATGTCATAATATAATCCAACACCAATCAACACAATCCTGGCATTATAATATCATGATATAATCCACGACCAATCAACACAATCCTGGCATTATAATATCATGATATAATCCACGACCAATCACCACAATCCTGGCATTATAATATCATGATATATTCCACGACCAATCAACACAATCCTGGCGTTATAATATCATGATATAATCCAACACCAATCAACACAATCCTGGCATTATAATATCATGATATAATCCAACACCAATCAACACAATCCTGGCATTATAATATCATGATATAATCCAACACCAATCAACACAATCCTGGCATTATAATATCATGATATAATCCAACACCATTCAACACAATCGTGGCATTATAATATCATGATATAATCCAACACCAATCAACACAATCCTCGCATAATATCATGATATAATCAATGACCAATCAACACAATCCTGGCTTCATAATATCATGATATAATCCATGACCAATCAACACAATCCTGGCTTTATAATATCATGATATAATCCAACACCAATCAACACAATCCTGGCATTATAATATCATGATATAATCCATGACCAATCAACACAATCCTGGCATTATAATATCATGATATAATCCACGACCAATCAACACAATCCTGGCTTTGTAATATCATGATATAATCCAACACCTATCACATCGTTGTGGTGCTTTGTGCCGTTGCAGGTATTTCGCAAAGCTTGCTTCGTTCGTCTTCTGTCTACCTTGAAATCCCTCCAGCCAGTGCATGATCCAGATGTAGATTGATCTGTATTGCTGCATTAACTGTGCTGTGTTGTGGAATTTACTAAGATAATTATTAGGAAAAGGAAAATTCAATTCACAAGGGCTGCATTACAGTCCAGCTCTCTTTGTGTGCTTAGTCAACGCAATTAGAATTGAGCGAGACGAACTTTTATTCGGAACTTCAACTCACAAAGGTTCAATCAACCGAGTAAGCCTTCAAGCAAATTAACCGGGACAAGCAACCGGGATGGGATGGGAGGGAAATGCCTGGGAACGTTCGGAGGGATTCATAAAGCGCGGCTCCTGGTTTCCCTGCTGCACTCACGCAGGTACCGTGCGCTCACACAGGTACCGCAAGTAAGACTTCTATCGTGCACTTAATGGAACCTTTTACCTTTGTGGCCAACATTGGTCTGCATCGATTTGTTGCCAATCTATGTATTTATGATTATTTAATTGTTTTTATTATCATCGTTTACGTAAAGTTTTGCTGTGTTAGAGGTAGAAATAGCTCCCATTTCAGCTGAATGCAATTTCGTGAACAACCAGGTGATCCACAAAGTGCAGAATCTGTGTTTCCCTTCGTATCCCAAGAAGTCGGTTTATCCACCTGGTTAATTTGCTTCCAGTGCGGGTTCTCCTGACCAGTCTGCGACCACAATCTCAGGTAACAAACGGTGTAAATAATTTCAAGGAACCTCCAACAAGTCCAAATGACTTTACCGGCAATCACGGGATGAATATGTAAGGATTTTGGAATTTATGCAAAATGCTGGCGATAGCTCACCTACTCTTCGAGAGGGACACCTTGGGATCTTTGACGTCCACCAACTAATGCCAACAGACGGGGAATCCAGTTTAACATCCATCTGAGGGACGACAAACACATTGATGAATCACCCTACCTGTGAAACACCAGGATGGCAGTTTATAGTCGGATCGGGAAATGAACCCGGACTATAGACAGCTCAGAGGTGAGTGCGTGTTCTCTGTACCATTCAGTGGATCTCGCACTCAATTTTATGATTTTCACCCTGAAAAATCCATCCACTCTCACGTCGAGACGTCACACGGTGCTTCACACAGCGGAGGATTTGACCGATGGATTCGTGAATGAGTTTACACAATACGAGCCTCATTAGTGCACGGTATTATTTCCTAAGGTAAACTAATCATCCAAACCATTTCCTCGCAGCCTTCACCAGACTGTGAACGTAAAGTCCACTTTCATCTTTCCTTCTCCCAGATATTCCACCTTCATCTCCTCTTTATCCTTCTTTTCAGGTGAACCTGCTGGATCCCATCTGAGCACTTCCTCGTGAAAACCTTCCATGGCCGAGATGCTGAAACTCACACACTGGGTATATAACCAGACAAACAAGAGTCGACTAGACTTTACTTGCTTGTCTCTGAACCAGCATAATGTTACCAAAATGAAATTGAACACAATAAAACAACACAGACAGAACATTCCACGTTAAGCCATTCAAAGAACCTTCATAAGAGAAACGAAGTTGACATGATATGACATGAACGACATTATAATGTCATACATACACTTTGGTTTTAACAATAGGACAAACCACGCATGTAGGCCCACATTAAACAAGAAAAAAGACATAAATTGTCATAGCCCCTGTGGTTTTAGTAATCTTGCTGTACGGAGTTAAAGGCCGCCATTCGGCCATCTTTGCTCAGATTACAAAACAAAATCTTCCACATATGTATACTCTCATGTATTGTCTTTTTGCCAAGTATGAACAAAATCGGTCCATACAACTCCGAACACATGGTTGGGGACACGTTTAAGAAACAAAAGTCGGCCATCTTGGATCTGATCTCGATAAAAAATGGCGTGCATATGTAAGCCATTGTTCGTTATCTGTGGGCCAAGTTTGAACAGGATCAGTAAATGCATGTCAGATAAATGGTTGAGGACGTGTTAAACATCGTTTTTTTTACAATTAAAATGGCCGCCAGTCGGCTCTCCTTGATCGCATCACAACACAAAATGATGTACCATCATGTATTGTCTTTATATATACTAGTGTGACTCGGCATGCTCCACACGCCTCACCACATGTCGTTTCAGAGGGATAGGCATATTGGACCATTTCGGTGTCTTTTGGGTCTTTTGTGTCTTCATGGTGTTTTGGGTCTTCCGGGTAATTTGCGTCTTCAGGGTCTTTTGGATCCTCTGGGCCTTTAAGGGTATTTCAGGTCTTTGGGATGTTTTGGGTCTTCGGAGACTTTTGGGTCTTCGGTGTCTTCAGGGGCTTTTGTGTCTTAATGGTCTTTTGTTTCCGATGGATCTTTAAGCGTATTTGGGGTATTTTGGTTCTTCAGGGTATTTAAGGGTGTTTTGGGTCTAAATGGTCTTGAAGGGTCTTTGGGGTCTTCAGGGTGTTTTGGGTATTTTAGATCTTCGGTGGTCTTGTGGGTCTTTGGGGTATTTTGGGTATTTTGGGTATTCAGGGTCTTCAGGGTGTTTTGGGTCTTTGGGGTGTTTTGGGTCTTTGTTGTATTTTGGGTCTTCAGGGTCTTCGGTGTCTTCAGGGGATTTTGGGTCTTAAGGGTCTTTTGGTTCCTCTGGGTATTTAAGTGTCTTTAGGGTCTTTGAGGTCTTTGAGGTATTTGGGGTATTTTCGGTCTTCTAGGTTTTTGGTGTCATTCGGGTCTTAAGAGTATTTTGGATCCTCTGGGCCTTCAAGGGTATTTTGTGTCTATGGGTGTTTTGGGTATTTGGAGTCTTTGGGGTCGTTTGGGTCTTCGGGGTGTTTTGGGTCTTCAGGGTGTTTTGGGTCATCGGGGTGTTTTGGGTCTTCCAGGTGTTTTGGGTCATCGGGGTGTTTTGGGTCTTCGGGGTGTTTTGGGTCTTCGCGGTGTTTTGGGTCTTCGGGGTGTTTTGGGTCTTCGCGGTGTTTTGGGTCTTCGGGGTGTTTTGGCTATTCGGGGTGTTTTGGGTCTTCGGGGTGTTTTGGGTCTTCGGGGTGTTTTGGGTCTTTGGAGTGTTTTGTGTCTTCGGGGTGTTTTGGGTCTTTGGGGTGTTTTGGGTCTTCGGGGTGTTTTGGGTCTTCGGGGTGTTTTGGGTCTTTGGAGTGTTTTGTGTCTTCGGGGTGTTTTGGGTCTTTGGAGTGTTTTGTGTCTTCGGGGTGTTTTGGGTCTTCGGGGTGTTTTGGGTGTTCGGGGTGTTTTGGGTCTTTGGAGTGTTTTGTGTCTTCGGGGTGTTTTGGGTCTTTGGGGTGTTTTGGGTCTTCAGAGTGTTTTGTGTCTTCGGGGTGTTTTGGGTCTTCGGGGTGTTTTGGGTCTTCTGGGTGTTTTGGGGTCTTCGGAGTGTTTTGGGTCTTCGGGGTGCTTTGGGTCTTCGGGGAGTTTTGGGTCTTTGGGGTGTTTTGGGTCTTCGGGGTCTTTTGGGTTTTTGGGTATTCAGGGTCTTTTTGAGCCTCAGGACCTTGAAGGGTATTTTGGGTCTTTGGGGTGTTTTGGGTCTTCGGGGTCTTTGGGGTCTTCAGGGTATTTTTGATCTTCAGGGGTCTTGGTGGTCTGAAGGGTCTTGGGGGAATTAAAGGGTCGTCAAAGGTCTGAAGGGTCTCAGCAGTCTTAAAGCAATGAAGAAGGTTAATTAAGAGGGTGGTAATATTATTTGAAGAAGAAGAAGACGTTTTCGTCGCAAAAAACGTAACGACATATGTCTTTTGGGTCTTTGGGGGAGGGGAGGTGGCCAGAAGGGGTGGGTAGGGGGAAGGAGGGGAGGGGAGGGGATGGGAGGAGGCGGGAAGGGGAGGGAAGTAGGTGGGAAGGGGAGGAGGAAGGAGGGGGGAGAGTGGGAGGGAGAGGGGGAAAGTGGACAGAGGGGGGAATGGGCAGGGAGGGGGGAAAAGGGGAGGGAAGGGGGATGGGGAGAAGGGAAGGGGGGAAAGGGGAGGGAAGGGGGGAGGGGATGAAGGGAGAAGGGGAGGGAAAGAGGGGAGGGGAGGGGCCAGACAGAAGCCAAACAGTTCAATCTTGGTTTCATCAGACCACAGAATCTTGTTTCTCACAGTCTGAGAGTCCTTCAGGTGCTTTTTTGCAAACTCCAAGCGGGTTTTCATGTGTCTTTCACTGAGGAGAGGCTTCCGTCCGGCCACTCTGCATAAAGCCCAGATCGGTGGAGTGTTGCAGTGATGGTTGTCCTTCTGAAAGTTTCTCCCATCTCCACACAGGATCTCTGGAGCTCAGCCAGAGTGACCATCGGGTTCTTGGTCACCTCTCTTACCAAGGCCCTTCTCCCCCGATTGCTGTTTGTCCGGGCGGCCAGCTCTAGGAAGAGTCCTGGTTGTTCCAAACTTCTTCCATTTAAGAGTTATGGAGGCCACTGTGCTCTTGGGAACCTTCAATGCAGCAGAAATTTTTTGTCGGCTTCAACAGATCTGTGCCTCGACACAATCCTGTCTCTGAGCTCTGCAGACAGTTCCTTCGACCTCATGGCTTGGTTTTTGCTCTGATATGCATTGTCAGATGTGAGACCTTATATAGACAGGTGTGTGCCTTTCCAAATCATGTCCAATCAATTGTATTTACCACAGGTGGACTCCAATCAAGGTGTAGAAACATCTCAAACATGATCAAGAGAAATGGGAGGCACCTGAGGTAAATTTCAAGTGTCATAGCAAAGGGTCTGAATACTTATGTCAATGTGATGTCTCAGTTTTTTATTTTTAATAAATTTGCAAAACTTTCTAAAATCCTGTTTTCTCTTTGTCATTTTGGTGTATTGAGTGTAGATTGATGAGGGAAAAATGAATTTAAGGGTGTAGTACTGGTGAAAAATTGAGAAAACTACATACGTACCTTTGAGAGGCCTTTACACAAAAACAAAGTCAAGTTAATATCTAATTTTCAGTTTTTCTTGAAAGATATAATCTTGGCTTTAACTCAGACCAGTTTCAACGCTTCTTTGTCATATTACATGCATATAATTTGCATAAATTAGACCGTCAATAAAAAACAAGGAAAAACAAAGAACACATTTCTACTTCTATCTTCTATGTCACCTATCATTCTTTTCACACAAAACTTGGTACATGTATTATACATGTGTTACTCTACTACCTGATGAGAGGATTTTGTGAAATTATGTCAAATGTTCACTAATTAGCTAATTATGCCAATTACCAGATAAAACTTGGTTGTCCTTCAATAAATCCACAATGGCTACTCCTATAAACAAAAGCCTTCATCATTTTAAAGGAACTGATATTCTGAATATCCTGTCCAAATTTCAGCCCAAAAGAATGATGCATTTCCCAAGTTATAACAAATTTCATGCAAAATATTATATTGAATTGAATTGAAATTTGAATTTTTCAATAATTAGGGGTACTTCTATGACCTCTAATAGCATGATTCTTGTTTATAAGACTATAAGGAAACTGTTCAGCTAAAAAAAAAAAAAAAAAAAAAAAAATCCCCTGGTCACCAGTACTACACCCTTAAACGATTTCAGCATAAGGCTGCAACATAACAAAATGTGAAAAAAGTGAAAGGGTCTAAATAGTTTCTGAATGCACCGTATATAAGTTATATATACAGTCACGTGAAAAAGTAAGTCCACCCCATGTAAAGTTTTGACTTTTTCAACTTATTTCAACATACAGCTATTTGATCTTCATTTCAACAATATTGATAGATAAAGGTTATTATAATATAACAAATATCATGAAACATTTACATTTTGTAGTCCATTGTATAATTTAAATAAACATAAATGCAAATTTCGCATGTGGAAAAAGTAAGTACACCCTTGGCTCTAATAGGTGGTATTGCCCCCTTTGGCAGTAACAACCTCAAGTAGGCGTTTCTTATAACTGTCTACTAGTCTCTGACATCGACTAGGAGAAATTTTTGCCCACTCCTCCATGCAGAATTCTTTCAGCTGTGCGATGTTTGAGGGGTTTCTTGCATGCACAGCTCGTTTCAAATCCCCCCCACAACATCTCGATGGGATTTAGATCCGGGCTTTGACTTGGCCATTCCAGAACCATCCATTTCTTTCTTTTCAGCCATTCCTTGGTGGATTTACTGGTATGTTTAGGGTCATTGTCATGTTGCAAGGTCCACCTTTGGTTGAGCTTCAACTTTCCGACAGATGGCCTCACATTATCCTCAAGCACCCTCTGGTACAATGAAGAATTAATAGTGGATTCTATGATGGTGAGCTGCCCAGGCCCTGATGCAGCAAAGCTGCCCCAAACCATAATATTTCCACCAGCATGCTTTACAGTTGGTATCAGGTTATTGTGGTCAAATGCTGTCTTTGGTTTTCGCCAAACATGTCTTCTGGTACTGTGGCCAAATAGCTCTACCTTTGACTCGTCTGTCCAGTGCACATTGTTCCAGAAGTGCTGGTCTTTGCCTCGGTGTTCATTGGCAAACTTTAGTCTTGCCCTGATGTTCTTTCTGGACAGCAAAGGTTTGCTCCTGGCACACCTCCCATGTAGATCAAATTTGTGCAGCCTCTTTCTAATGGTAGACTCATGCACTTTGACATCAACAGTTGCAAGAGCGACCTGGAGGTCCTGTGATGACATTCTGGGGTTCTTAGAGACGTCTTTCAGCATCTTGCGGTCTGCTCTCGGGCTGCACTTGCTGGGGCGGCATGGCCTGAACAAGTTGGCAGTTGTTTGGAATCTTCTCCACTTGTAGATGATCTTCCGGACAGTCGAATGATTGATTTCAAATTGTTTGGAGATCTTTTTAAATCCCTTCCCAGACTCGTAGGCATCGATAACCTTCTTTCTGAAGGCCTCAGAGATCTCTTTTTAACTCGGCATGGTGAAGCCGTACACTTCAACAACAAAGTGCAAACCAAACTAAATGTCTGAGGTTTAAATAAGACAGGTTCCTCCAAGATCCTCTCTAACGATGTTCTACTCATTGCACCTGAGCTGGTGCACCTGATTCTAATTTTAGGTATTTGAAGTAGTGATAAATGTAGGGGTGTATTTTTTTTTGTTTTTTTTGTATACAAGATCGAGGCTCGTGAAAGAGCTAACATTAATCACACAAAAAGTCAAACCGACACATAAAACACAAAAAAAAAGGGGAGTGGTAGACAATATGGGGAGAGAGGGGGGAGGACACAAACACAACATTTGAGAGCAGGGACATTGGGAGAAATGTGGGTGGGGTAGGGCTTGAGGGGAGGTGGGAGAGGTATAAAACATATGAACACTGCAAGGACTTCCAAGAAAGAAGTTGGAATTTCAAAAAAAAAGTGTATCTGGGGTGAATTACCAGGGGTAGAAAAGCTCAAGGTTTTGGATGGAGGAAGATAAGAGATGGTGGTGAACAGCTGTTTTAAAGACCTGGAGGGAGGAGTGGGATTGAAGGGCATGGGGGAGTTTGTTCCAGAGGCAGGAGAAAAGGGGAATGAAAGAGTGAAGGTGAGCAGAGAGTCTAGATTTTGGCAGTTTAACCATAAGAGGGTTGCAGGCAGATCTTGTGCGACCTGAAGGAATATTGGGGGGGACAGAGCACAGAGAGAGCTGGGGGAGCAAGGCCGGAGAGGAGTCGGTAGAAGACAGAAAGACCACCAACCTGCCTGTGGTAAGTGAGTGAAAGGCCCTCGGAGTTAACTTCATCGCAGGAGATTCCAATGATTCTGAAAGCTTTGGTTTCAACAGCGTGAAGCCGAGCTAGGTGTGAGGCAGGAACACCAGCCCAGAGGGGGGAACAGTATTCCATTGAGCTGCGGATGAAAGCCTTGTAAGTGGTGAGGAGCTCAGGTGTGCCAAGGAAGGACTTCGCATGACGGAGGATGCCCAGTCAGCGACTGGCTTTGGAGGCCAGCTTGGAAATGTGGTTTTCCCAAGAAAGATTATGGCAGATAGTGAGTCCCAAAAGCTTGAGCGACAGAACTTCTTGGAGAGGATTGTTGAGAAAGTAGATGGGAGGGTTTTCCAGTCGGTCCTTTCGGAGAGACATTGTAAGAGTGTGAGATTTGTCAGGATTGAAAGACATGTTCCACTTGTTTGACCAGTCTGTGATTTTGTCCAGGTCTGCAGAGAGTGAGGAGGCTGCAGACTGTCGATCTGAGGGATGAGGAATGGAGCGGCAGATAGAGGAGTCATCAGCAAAGAGATAGAGAGGATTTTCCAGAGAGTTGGAGAGATCATTGATGAAGACCAGAAATAGCACTGGGCCCAGAACACTACCTTGGGGAACTCCAGCCAGAACAGGAAGGGGAGATGAGAGAAATCCATTCAGGGCCACACGTTGCCTACGACCAGAGAGGAAGTCCGCAAGTCATGAGTGGAGATTTCCATGTATACCATAGGAGGAGACTTTGGTTCACAAAGCTGGGTGCCAGACCGTATTGAAGGCACGTGATATGTCAAGTGAGACAGCTCTGATTTCCTGTTTGGCATTGAGGACCTCCATCCATTGTTGAGACAGCAGAAGCAACATGTCCAGAGTAGAATGACCTGGTCTGAATCCAAATTGATGATCAGAGATCAAGCCATTGGAGAAGAGGAAAGATTTCATATCCGAAGCAATGATGGATTCCATGACTTTGCTGATAATTGGAAGCAGGCTGATTGGTCTGTAGTTGCAAGGATATATTTTTGCATCTTTTTTGTGTAAAGCGGTAATGTTTGCTGATTTCCAAGATGCTGGCAGATGACCTTGAGCAAAAGAGAGGGTGAAAAGAACAGAGAGAGGGTGAAACAGAGCGGCAGAGCAGGATTTTAGGACATGTGGGCTGATGCCGTCTGGTTCAGTTGCAAAATCAGAGTCGAGGTTTGACAAACACTTCTCCACCTTGTCAGGAGAGAAGGATACAGAGTCCAGGAGCAGTTGGGTTCGACTGGGAAAGGTGGGAACAGAGAGAGATGGGTTTTGGACACAAGATTTTGAGGCAAACACAGAGTTGAGGCATTCGGCTTTGTCACGTGCGGTGTCAACTGTGTTGCCATTTGAGGTAAGGGTGGGGATGGAGGGGGAACAAACACCAGAAACTGATTTGACCAGACGCCAACAGGATTTGGAGGAAGGAGACAGTTTTGAGAGTTCAATCTTGAGTGTGGAGAGATAGTGCTTCCTGGCACTCCTTAGGGTAGACACACACTTGTTCCGAACTTGGTGGAAGGAACTGAGATTGCCTTCAGTTGGATTTGCCTTCCAAGAGGCAAAGGCAAGTTGTTTCAGGGCAACTGCCTCACCACAAGATTCAGTGTACCATGGACGGGAGGAAGGGTAAGACAACTGAAGACGAGATGGGATAAATCTGTGCATGAGAGAGAGCAGTTTGCTTTGGAAGAATTCCCAGGAAGAATTTATGTCAGAGGCAGTAGAGATGGGAGACCAGTCCAGATGATTGATGGCTGCTTGCAGACCGTGCCAGTCAGCCTGAGTGAAATGCCAGACTCGTTGACGCTGAGGAGGCTCTCTGAGAATGGCCAGAGAGATGTCCACTTTAACAAGCACATGATCAGAAGAACCGATTGTTGCAGGAGAAGAGCAGCAGACATTTGCAGGGAAGTTAGTCATAACCAAGTCCAGAAGAGAAGATACTCCATTGACAGAGATCCGGGTCGGGAAATTGACAGATTGTGTCAGTCCCAATGAGTCGCCGAAGTTCTTTGCTGAGGTGCCATGGCTGGTGAGAGATGAACCCACACCCAGCCAGCTGGCATGATGACAGTTGAAGTCACCACATATGAGAAAGAGAGAGTTTGGATGAGTTGATAGAAGTTGGTCCATGTTGACCCACAGCGAAATGTAAATGGAGTCATTGTAGCGGTTACCTTATTCGCATGTCACGGTTACCTTATTCGCATGTCGCGGTTACCTTATTCGCATGTCGCGGTTACCTTTTTCGCATGTGGCAGTTACCTTATTTGCATGTAGCGGTTACCTTATTTGGTCATAATCCACGTGCACGGGCCTGTGGGGCTTTTGGTTATGTGGACGTGACGTACGCGCGGTTGTTGGAGCCACGCCCTCCGAAGAGGGTTTTGGCTTTATAAAAGCTGTACGACTTCCGTTCGCGATATCATTGCGGAGTATTTCTGTTTGAATGATGAGCTTCGAACCCTACAAAATGGCCTCGTCTTCTCGTCTTCCGCAACACCTAAACTGGTGACCCGGGTGCCCCCGAACGGATTCGGGGGCTGCAAACGTACACGGCAAGCATGCCCTGGCCAGGGAAGCCACCTAAACTGGTGATCCCGGCTTCTCCCAAATGGATTCCGGCACTGCAAACGAACGTGGCAATCGCAGTTTCGATCGACCTGCCGGAATTTTGTGAACGTTTTTGAGGGCTTCCAACGAGCATGGCGACACCTACACTGTTGACCCCGGCTGCTCCCGAACGGATTCGGGGGCTTCAAACGAACACGAGAAACGCAGTTTCAATCGAACTGCCGGAGTTTTGGGAATGATGGGCGGCCTTGTGATTCGTGCGCACGGCGCTCGGCTCCTCCTCTGTGACCAGAGGGGCAAGCCTGCTCCAGGATCCTCCGAAGGAACGCAGCTATGAGACGTGGGTGGCATTGCTGCTCATCTCCGGCACGCGCACTGACGTTGGCGGCACGGCTGCTTCGTCACCTTCGTGCGCACAGCTGCTCGTAACTTCGCGCGCACTGCGCGTGGAATCTCCTCTGCGAACAGACGGGTGCGTCTTCTCCAGGATCCTCCGACGAGACGTGGGTGGCACTGCTGCTCATCTCCTGCGCGCGCACTGACCCGGGTGGCACGGCTGCTCGTCAACTTCGCGCGCACTGACCGGAGCAGCACGGCTGCTCGTCACCTTCGCGCGCACTGACCCGAGCAGCATGGCTGCTCGTCAACTTCCTGCGCACTGACCCGGGCAGCACGGCTGCTCGTCAACTTCGTGCGCACTGCGCGCGGCACCTCCTCTGCGAAAAGAGGGGTGTGCTTCCTCCAGGATCCTCCAATGGGGATGCGGGTGGCACTGCTGCTCGTCAACTTCATGCGCACTGCGCGCGGCACCTCCTCTGCGAAAAGAGGGGTGCGCTTCCTCCAGGATCCTCCGAAGGGATGCGGGTGGCACTGCTGCTCGTAACTTCGTGCACGCAGGCCGAGTACTGCTGCTCGTAGCCTTCGCGCGCACTATGGCCAAGCACCTCCTCTGCGACCAGAGCGGTGAGCCTTCTCCAACGAGCACTGCTCGTCAGCTTCGCGCAACTACATACTACAACTACAACTCACGAAAACTCTACAACTACAGCTACAGCTCGTGTGCAGAAAGCTGCAACTCGCGCAACTACAACTCCTACTCTGCAACCTCAGGAGGCCCGCGAGGAACCTCGGCAGCCTCCCCCGAGGCATTGACCAGCCCCTCAGTTGGCTCAACCCCTTTTCGCGCACACCGAGGTCGAGCACTGCTCGAGCCTTCTCGGCACTGCCGAACACCCCCGCGAACTGCAACCTCAGGAGGCCTGCGAGGAACCTCGGCAGCCTCCCCTGAGGCCTTGACCAGCCCCTCGGTCGGCTCAACCCCACGGTGGCGTTTTTTCGCGCGCACCGAGGCCGAGCACTGCACGAGCCTTCTCGGCATTGCCGAGTGCGCCGGCGAACTACATACATACACGCCCGTGCGAGTGCATTCTGGGGGGGCACATGTAACGGTTACCTTATTCGCATGTCGCGGTTACCTTATTCGCATGTAGTGGTTACCTTATTCGCATGTCGCGGTTACCTTATTCGCATGTGGCGGTTACCTTATTTGCATGTAGCGGTTACCTTATTTGGTCATAATCCACGTGCACGGGTTGTTGGAGCCACGCCCTCCGAAGAGGGTTTGGCTTTATAAAAGCTGTACGAGTTCCGTTCGCGATATCAGTGCGGAGTATTTCTGTTCGAACAAACGAGCTTCGAACCCTACGAAATGGTCTCGTCTTCCGCAACTCCTAAATCATCACTGTTTGGAGGACGGTACAGAACACATATGAACAAAAGGTGGGAGCAGAGAGGAAGCCGTAGCCAGAGGTACTCCTGGGGGTGAGGAGGAGAGTGGGCAGTGCAGGGAGAGTGAGGAAGAGTGAAATATGTTGAAAAAGTCAAAACTTTACATGGGGTGTACTTACTTTTTCACTTGCATGTATATATATGTATATATATATATATACATACATATACATATATATATATATATATATATATATATATATATATATATATATATGTTGTTGCGGTTTTGTGTTTTTACAAATAAATGTTAATTTCCCCTCATAGTTTAGTCACCCTACAACATGTAGCCTCGTTTAAGCTCAGTTATTTCTTAGTAAGTGTAAGCGTAGACCTTTCCTATGTTAGTTTTGCGTTGAGTAGAATAATGAGAGTTAGGTCTCCTTCCAATGCTTTTGCCGCCTCGATGCTTTGAGTTTTGGTGCAAAATACCATGAGGCTGACCTGACAGTTCGATCCAGGCCGAAGGAAGGCGGGACAGTGGGAGTGACCGGTAAGCACGAGCCGCCAATCAGGGCTCGAGGGGAGTGGCTTACAACTGCGGCAAAAGGCGTGGTTTGGAACATTCGATACGGGCCAGGGCGTGGCAATATAACCCTGTGCCCTAAGCCCCCACCTCAGTTGTGAGTGTCGGTTCGGAGCGCCAAGTTGTGGGAAGGGAGGCAGACGATTTACAAGTTGAGTTCGCGGTTGAGCTTGTGTCAGATCCTCCATTGAGTTACGAGAGTGAAAGCGCGCCGTTGTATTAATCGGGCTCTGAAGGACCACCGTGCCGGGCGAGAGATGCGCGTATTTTCCTGCCTGCCTTTGTTCGACATACGCGGTGCGAGGATCCCCCCGCCTGCCTGCCTGCATTCGTCGGGGGACGTGCGGTGACCGCCAGAGGGCCACGCCGGGTGAGCTGTTCCTGAACGACCAAGCCGGCACGTTCAGCGCATGAACAATCCTTCCTTCATCCCCCTGTGAGTGTGAATGGGCCCATTGTCTGGGGAAATAAGTTAAGACTGACTAAGATCTGCCCTGTGTCTCTCTTTTCTCCCGAAACATTGTACAGTCACGTGAAAAAGTAAGTACACCCCATGTAAAGTTTTGACTTTTTCAACATATTTCAACATACAGCTATTTGATCTTCATTTCAACAATATTGAGAGATAAAGGTGATATAATATAACAAATATCATGAAACATTTACATTTTGTAGTCCATTGTATAATTTAAATAAACATAACTGAAAATTTCGCATGTGGAAAAAGTAAGTACTCCATTGAGTGGAGTTGTCCCAAAACTCTGTCCCGCATCTGACCGGAAGTGGCGACTCAGTCTCGCGGTTGCGAAGACCCCAGGAGAACAAGGGGCTTAATCTCCCCTTGGTAAGGGAATGGGGTGGCACAAAACCGTAACAATATATGTATAATATATGATTTGTCAAAGCCAAAGATGTCTGAGATTGAGGCAGTTTTGAGGAAGGCACGGGCTGCATCGGCTCCAGGACCAAGTAGAGTGCCATACAAGGTGTTTAAGAGTTGTGAAGGCATCAGGCAGTATCTGTGGAAGGCTCTGAAGGTGGTATGGAGGCAAGGAGTGGTGCCCAGTCAATGGACGAGGGCGGAAGGAGTTTATATTCCAAAGCAGGAGGAGGCTGTGACACTGGAGCAGTTTAGACCAATATCATTGCTCGATGTAGATGGGAAGATATTGATGAGTGTCTTTGCGGCACGGCTCTCAGCCTTCATCAGAGGGAATGGTTTTGTGGATGGTTCTGTGCAGAAGGCAGGAATACCAGGATCACCAGGATGCATTGAACACTCGGCAATGGTCTGGCAAGTGTTACAGGAGGCAAAGAGGCAAAGGAAGGATGTGGCGGTGGTATGGCTGGATTTGCAGAATGCATATGGGTCAGCGCCGCATGCCTTGATCAGGTATGCCATGGATTTCTTTTGCGTGCCACGGAGATTTAGGGATTTTTTGATGGCATATTATGATCAGTTTTGGATGCGTTTTGCGACACAGTCCTATGTAACAGAGTGGCAGAAGTTGGAAGTGGGGATCCCGATGGGATGTACCATCTCCCCGATTTTGTTTGTGCTGGTTATGGAGTTGTTGATACGTGCAGTGAGTGGACATGGGAAAGAAGTGGAGCTAGCCCCTGGTCAGAGGTTGCCAGCGATGTTTGCTTTCATGGATGACCTGACAGTTGTCCAACAGTCCGCTGATGCAGCAGTAGAGGTACTGGGACTACTGGAAAGGTTGATGCGGTGGGCAAGAATGGGATTTAAAGCAAGAAAGTCGAGGAGTGTGGTAGTGAGACGAGGAGTGGTAGATAACATGCATAGGTTTGAGCTGGGAGGGGAGGTGGTTCCATCTTTGGTAGCGGCCCCTGTGAAGCGTTTGGGAAGATGGTATACAGTGGAGTTGAATGATGATGTGGGAAGAGTGGAGGAAGTCAGAAACAAGCTTTTGAGAGGTTTGAAGAGGGTCGATGGATGTGGTTTGCCAGGTAAGTTGAAGGTATGGTGTTTGAAGTTTGGGTTGATGCCACGAGTATTGTGGCCATTGATGATGTATGATATTGCAATTGGGCATGTAGAGAGGATGGAGGTTGTGGTGAGCGGTTTGTGAGGAGGTGGTTGGGAGTGCCACGCTGTTTGACGAACATTGCGTTTTATGGTCAGGGTGGAAAACTCCAGTTTCGCTTGACATCATTAACCGAGGAGTTTAAGGTGATGAGGGTGCGGGCGTTCATGATGTTGCGGGATTCAAGTGATGCAGTGGTAAAGAATGCTCTCCCAGAGAAGAAGGGAAGTCGGAAGTGGAAGGCAAGAGCAGAGGTGGACGAGGTGGAGGAGCGGTTGCAACAGGAGGAGGTCATGGGGATGGTACAGCATGGGAAGCATGGCTTGGGGGTGGATGGAGCATGAGCGATGGGGAAAGGCATGTGTGAAAGAGAGGAGGAAGATGGTTGAGAGGGAGGTGACAAGAAAGGAAGAGGAGGGGAGATATGTGGAAGCAGTCGGTCAGGCACAGCAAGGTGCTTGGACTAAGTGGGAAGGTGTGCGGGTGAGGATATTGAAGTGGCAAGAGATTTGGAGGATGGAGCCAATATTGTTGAATTTCCTGTTGCAGGCAACGTACGTATAATGTGCTTCCGTCACCAGTAAACTTGAGATTGTGGGGGTTGTTGCAGGAGGAAAGATGTTATTTGTGTGGAGGTGTGGGAACGGTGCACATGCACTGAGTGCATGTTCAGTAGCATTGGCAGCAGGAAGATACAGGTGGCGACATGATCAGGTGCTGGCAATGGTGGTGCAGATGGTGCAACAAGAGGTGCTGAGATCGAGAGAGAGAAGAGTGGAGAAGGAGACTGATGGGGGAGAGGTGTGGTTTGTCAAAGAGGGCCAAGTGGTAAGAGGTGGAAAGAGGAGGAGGTGGAAAGCGAGAGGGCTGTCAGATGCTTGTGATTGGCAGGTGGTGGCAGACCTAAAGCCACAATTGGTATTCCCAGAGGAGATCTGTGTGACAAGGTTGCGGCCTGACATTGTCATTTGGTCAAGTGCAACAAGACAGGTCATCTTAGGGGAGTTGTCGGTACCTTGGGAAGAGAACATGGAGGAGGTGCACGAGAGGAAGAGAGGAAAGTCCAGTGAGCTGGAGGCAGAGTGCCGGGAGAAGGGTTGGCGAGTTTCGTGTCAGCCATTTGAGGTGGGGTGTAGAGGGTATATTGGCAATTCCTTTTCTGCATTTCTTGCTAGGCTGGGAGTGTGTGGGACAGAAAGTAGGAGGATGTGTGACAAGGTGGCCCAGGGTGCCTTGAAAGGCTCATTTTGGATATGGAGGAGGTTTATGGAGGCACGTTGAACGGTGTGGGTTGATTGTTTTTTTTGTTTTTGTTTTTATTACCCTTATTTCTTATTTTGTGTATATGAGTGAGTGGGTGATGGTGTGTGTTTTTGCATGAATTAATTTTTGCATGAGTGTGTGTTTTTGTGTGTTGTGGTGTATGATGCAAGGGTAGGTGGTTGGTTGGTTGGTGTTGTGTGTGTATGTGTGTGTATGTGTGTGTATGGGTGTGTATGTGTGTGTATGAATGACCTGATGTGTTTTGTTGGTGAGTGGTGAAGGTTAAAAAGGTGGGTGTTTGAGTGTTCCACCATGTTTGTTTGGTGCTGTGGATTCTTGATGTGGAGGTGTTGTTGTTGTTGTTGTTGTTGTTCGCACTGGCTGGGGGTGGGGGTATGTATGCATCCAGGTGCAGTTGCTGCATGTGGATGTGTATGTGCCCCTGCTGGCCCACCTTAGCTGACCGTATTGAGGTTGAAGGGCCGAAACGGGATGATGCTGAGGACCTCGACTGAGGACCCGGTCAGTGCGGCACACTTGTGACCAGGTGTGTTTTGAACTTATATATATATATATATATATATATATATATATATATATATATATATATATATATATATATATATATATATATATATATACTGAAACGCAAAAGAAACTTACCACCTTTGAAACCTTTAAATATCAACAATAACACTGCGTGTAGTAAATGTGTGAACTTATTTGTGGACAGAAGTGTCCTCGCTGTCAGACAAAACGGTCACGGATGGTCACTTGAACCTTCAATGGTCACTTCATAGCACAGCTGTTGAACAGCCGTTTTGACTGTCAGTGATTAGCCAAGAGGTACAGGATGATTTTAATGAGCTGCACGTGATGTCTTGATATTGGCTTTAAAAAGGCCAGTGCAAAATGGGCATTTTGACCGAAAAATTTGACCATTTTGACCAACTTCAAAAAGACCGAAAACACAAAAGAAAGTTACCACCTTTGAAACCTTTAAATATCAACAATAACACTGCGTATAGTAAATGTGTGAACTTATTTGTGGACAATAGTGTCCTCACTGTCAGACAAAACGGTCACGGATGGTCACTTGAACCTTCAATGGTCACTTCATAGCACAGCTGTTGAACAGCCGTTTTGACTGTCAGTGATTAGCCAAGGGGTACGGGATGATTTTAATGAGCTGCACGTGATGTCTTGATATTGGCTTTAAAAAGGCCAGTGCAAAATGGGCATTTCAATCAACATGCCACGATTGTCAAGGGATCAACGGCAGCGTGCCCTGGGCATGCTGCAAGGTGGACTGAGCTACCGTGAGGTGGCACGTCGCCTTGGCTGTTCACACCAGACGATATCGGCCCTGGTGGACAGAGACACTCTCCACAACTCTGCAGATGACAGACCTCGATCAGGGAGGCCAAGAGTCACCACTGCAAGGCAGGACAGGCAGATGGTCTGAAGTCACCTGCGGGATCGATTCCGTCCAGCATCCCGCACTGCGGCAGAAACTCCGGGGCGTGCAAACCCACGGATCTCCAATGATACTGCACGAAGACGACTGCATGACTATGGTCTGACTGCCAGAAGACCATACAGAGGCCCCGTGATGACGGTTGCCCATCGCCGCAACCGTCAGAGATGGTGCCAGCAGCATCAGCGGTGGACCTTGGCGCAGTGGAACGAGGTCGCTTTCAGCGATGAGTCAAGGTTCTGTGTGGACAGTCCTGATGGGCGTGAGCCGTGAGTGTGTCTGGAGAAGAACTGGCGAGCGATATGCCGATTGTTGCGTGCGTCAAGCCAACAGGTGGGGTGGCCCAAGTGTGATGGTGTGGGCAGCCATATCAGGCCGGTACAGGACGCCACTGGTGGTTGTGGATGGGAATCTTAACGCCCAGCGGTATGTGGATAACATCCTGCGACCTCATCTGCTGCCATTCCTGCTAGACCACCCAGAACTGAGAACCTTTCAGCATGACAACGCTCGTCCCCATGCTGCTCGCTTTACCACTGCATTTCTCCAAGGCAAGAACATCAACACCATGCAGTGGCCTGCGCTCTCCCCTGACCTGAATCCCATAGAGCACCTGTGGGATGAGCTTGGGAGACGCGTAGTTGGCAGGGCCAGGACACGGGCAGAGCTGCTTCAGACATTGAGGACTGAGTGGGACAGAATCCAGCAGCAATCCATCCAAAGACTGGTAGGCAGTATACGCCGACGATGCACTGCCTGTATCCAAAACAATGGTGGCCATACACGCTATTGAAAGGGGACTGACATTGCACCCTGTGCTGTTCTGTACTGTAGAACAAACTGATGAGATGGTGTATCTTGGTCAAAAACTTGACATGTCATCAATAAAATGCCAATGTTTCAATTAGCAATTGTTGGTTTGTTTTATTTTGAACTGTTACAATTTTATTACATTTCAAACAAGTGGTAAATTTCTTTTGCGTTTTCGGTCTTTTTGAAGTTGGTCAAAATGGTCAAAATGGTCAAATATTTCGGTCAAAATGCCCATTTTGCACTGGCCTTTTTAAAGCCAATATCAAGACATCACGTGCAGCTCATTAAAATCATCCCATACCCCTTGGCTAATCACTGACAGTCAAAACGGCTGTTCAACAGCTGTGCTATGAAGTGACCATTGAAGGTTCAAGTGACCATCCGTGACCGTTTTGTCTGACAGTGAGGACACTATTGTCCACAAATAAGTTCACACATTTACTATACGCAGTGTTATTGTTGATATTTAAAGGTTTCAAAGGTGGTAAGTTTCTTTTGTGTTTTCGATCTTTTTGAAGTTGGTCAAAATGGTCAAATTTTTCGGTCAAAATGCCCATTTTGCACTGGCCTTTTTAAAGCCAATATCAAGACATCACGTGCAGCTCATTAAAATCATCCCGTACCCCTTGGCTAATCACTGACAGTCAAAACGGCTGTTCAACAGCTGTGCTATGAAGTGACCATTGAAGGTTCAAGTGACCATCCGTGACCGTTTTGTCTGACAGCGAGGACACTATTGTCCACAAATAAGTTCACACATTTACTACACGCAGTGTTATTGTTGATATTTAAAGGTTTCAAAGGTGGTAAGTTTCTTTTGCGTTTCAGTATATATATATATATATATATATATATATATATATATATATACAGTATATATATATATATATATATATATATATATATATATATATATATATATATATATATATATATACAGTATATATATATATATATATATATATATATATATATATATATATATACAGTATATATATATATATATATATATATATTAGCCAAACATATATATTAGTATATATATATTAGCACCATATATATGTATATATATATTAGCACCGATTAGCCAAACTTGTAAAAATGCGATTTGAACTTGTTATTTTCAATGAACATGTACCCGGTCATGTGTGACAGCAATGAAGCGTGAAAGGCATCAATGGAAAGCTGAGGATCTCCTCATAATTGGTAATCCACATGTGAATTGTCAAACTAAATAACCTTTGCATATTAACCCCTTGAATTTGGATTACCTTTTTTTTGATACGCACTGTGTATATATATATATATATATATATATATATATATATATATATATATACACAGACTTGGCATTTAATATGGAATATTTTTTTTTTCTTGACTTGGGTTTACTTTCTGAACTCGGTATATCAATCTGGTGAGTTTGTTTTACGCTTCGGTGATTTCTTTGTTGAAAGAACCATGTCACTGATTGTCTGTCGCAGCAAGAAGTCAATAACAGGATTATATCACAGGTGGCGTGACAAAATGTACGGACAGGTACATTTGACGATTGGCTTCACAATTGGGTATATAAGGGTTGTTGCGTTCTGTATTAGTGGAAAACAACTGCTGCACGTCTACAAAAGTTATTGCCGCTTCCCCTGGAGATGGTCTGTCAACTCGACAATGCTGTTTGTCATTTAGTGGTGGCTTTACGAAATTCTGGCATGAAACAGCGTGCTATTGCTTGGCAGTATGGCATCACTCAAGGTCAGGTGTCAAATATCCTGAAAAGAAATGCTCAGAGGGGTGTCCCTACTCCAATACCAAGGCCAGGACGTCCCCGCAGAACCACAAGGAGGGATGATCGCCAGCTGCACCGGTTAGTACCGTGGCCGTACCAAGTCAGCCAATCGGCTTAGGGCTGAGTGGCAGCAACTGACAAATGTGCCTGTATCCAGAAGGCTAGTCAACCAACGACTGGTTCAAGCAGGCTATCGTGCCAGGCGTCCCCTGAGAAAGCCACGTCTGACCAGACAACACCGCCAGGGCCAATTGCAGTGGGCCAGAGAGCACCGTCAATGGCAGCCAGGACACTGGAATCATGTGATCTTCAGTGACGAGTCTAGATTTCTGGTCTATCATCAAGATGGCCGCGTCCGAGTGCACAGACAAGTGCATGAAGCCTACATCAAAGATTGTATAGTGCCAAGAGTCCAAGCTGGAGGTGGTGGGGTGACCGTTTGGGCTGCTTTTCATGCAGGGGGCAAAACTGACCTGGTTGTTCTGAATGGAAACCTGAACCAGTTCAAGCACAGGGCCATTCTGGAAGAAATATTGCTTCCATTTGTTCGTGCAGCCTTTCGAGGAAACTTTGTCTTCCAAGATGACAATGCACGGCCTCATCGTGCTCGCATGATCCAACACTTTCTTGCTGACCGTGGTGTAGAGCATGTGGAGTGGCCTGCCATGTCCCCGGATATGAATCCGATAGAGAACTTTGGGCAGAATTAACGCGTCAAATCGACAACTTGGACCAGCAGCCTGCCTCTGTGCGTGAATTGCAGCAGGCTATTGTAACTGCATGGCAAGCGATTCCTGTCCAAACCTTGGCAAATCTGGTGAACACAATGCCTCAACGTGTACGTGCTCTCCTGAATACTCGTGGGGGTTACACGAAGTACTGAACTGTAATTTTACTGTCCGTAATCCCAGTCGTAATTTAACTTTTGTTTTTGTTAAAAAAGTTTTGGCTAATGTGCAAAATAAAGAGATACTTCTGGAAAACGCACAGAAGTTTAACACAGTACTGTCCGTGAATTGAGTTCGATATCAGTTTACATCACTTTCAAGGATCAATTTATTTGCTTCGAAATGTCAAATGTGGTTTTTTTTCTTTTGAAGGTCAGATTAACAAAATCTAGAATAATTTCAACATAATTCCAATGAACTTTTGGTTCTAAGTCATCTTGAAAAGTAAGTTCACCCCCACAAAATAAATATTCCATATTAAATGCCAAGTCTGTATATATATATTGTTACGGTCCGCGGATAAGATGTTGTTTGCCGAGCGGAGGCGCCGCGGCCGAACAGTTTTTCCCGACTCACCCGATCCCCTGAACGTTGGCCAGATCGCGCCACAGCTATTCAATGAGGGAAAAGACAAAGACGACACGGATGTGAAGAAGAGGAAGACGAAGGCAAAAAGGTTTGAAATACGATTACTATTTATTACTATTTACAGGCTCAAAGAAACCAAGGAGAAGGAAAGATAAGAAAATAATATAGACAGAGGGACGGACCAGAAGGACACAGTGAAAATCGCTAGCTTATCTATTCAGTCTTAATTAATTACCCAG
Organism: Myxine glutinosa; assembly: GCF_964187855.1. Taxonomy (NCBI): domain Eukaryota; kingdom Metazoa; phylum Chordata; class Myxini; order Myxiniformes; family Myxinidae; genus Myxine; species Myxine glutinosa. The sequence goes on along the minus strand of NC_136269.1, from coordinate 143,206,052 downwards.
GGACAAAACAAACAGAACAAACTCACGTACACCAAAAGGATGTAAAGGCAGGACTGGCGGGAGGTGGATGGCTGGAGGGAGAGGAAGGTCCGGGGCTGGCTGGAGCTTGATCCCGCATGGGACGTCGGGCTGGACCTCGACGGCCGCCAATGCCACCGATCCTGTCGTGTGCGCGGGGTAACGGGTCGGAGCTGCTTGGTGGAGCCAAGCCAACACTGCTGGTGGGGGGTCTGGCGTGACGGGTTCTCTCTCCCTCTCTCACTAACTCCAGGACTCTTTCTCTCTTGCTTAGTCCAACTCTTCCTCTCTTGCTTGGTCCAATCACTCCTCACCACCGACAACTCAACGCAACCACTGACCACCACTGACGACCAACCCCCGCTCTGACCAAAACCACACAACTCAGCTCTTCGTAAATTCTTGCACGCGCGCCTTTATAGCGCCTCCAGCGATTAAGCCGCTGGCTTTTAGGACACGCCCATCGGTGTGCTCACTTCGGCCCTGGTTGGTCGCGCGACCCTCTGGCTCCGCCCTTGATGACGACGGGCGGGCACGCCTTTCTTCCCCGACCCGAGCACATGTTCAATGGTGGTTTTGGGGCGAAAACAACCCACAGCTGTAACAAACTGGCAAACTGCCCAGCGCAGTTGGCAATGGAAACTTGGAGGGGATGTAGCTGGAAATTGAGGCTTGGCAATGGAAGTTTTGGGAGTGGGAATGGGGAATGAAGGGAATCTATCTATTTCACTTGGTGCAATGGAGTGTCATTTTAATGGAAGACGAAGCCTTAACCTGATACACAGAATAAGGATATAAGCTACTGAACAAGGGTATTATAGTGTCCTTCAATGCATGCTTTATGGAATTAACTACCGGAACGCCCTTTGACCTTTACAAAACACTGGAGGCAGGAGGGGCCAGAATCAAGCAATGTTACACAACAATTTACCACAATACAACACAATAAAAAAAATACAATCCTCATATCCGCAACAATATATATATATATATATATATATATATATATATATATATATATATATATATATATATATATATATATATATATTGTTGCGGATGTCCTGAAGCCCGTCGACGTACAGAGTGGGGGGGTGGGTTAAACCCCTTTTCCCCCTCGGGTCTTCGTGTCCACGAGGCCGAGTCGCCACTCCCGCAGCGAGGGAGAAAAAGGGTATCGGGTCGATTCCACATATACCTTTGGTACCCACGCTGCCACGAAAACGGGGACCGGACCTCGCACAAGCCATGCTAGTCGAGTACGCCGAGCGGTATGCGTATCACGTGACTCGTGCCGTTATTTTTATTAAACCCAATTCGAGCGGTTTTATTCGTGCGATGCTCGGCGAATATATGGAACTGATGGGGACGATCAAATAGAAGGAACAACACGGGTTTATTTACAATGCACAGGGCAAAGAGACACAGAGCAGGCTTAAGCAGTCTTAACTTAGTCCCAGACAAAGGGCCCACTCACTCACGCAGGGAAAAGGAGGAAGGACAGTTCGCGCTCCTCATGCGTCCTGGCTCGGTTCACCCCGGACAGCTCGCCTGGCATGGCCCTCGGTTGTTCACGGCACGTATGCTGGGAGCGCAGGCAAGGAGATCGCGCGTCTGTGGCCCAGAATGGTTCATCTTCACACAGTGTGGTTAATACAGGCAGCAGCAGAGCTCAGGGCACGGGGAGAGTTCATGTACAGAGACTATAACAAGAAACTCAATCCACTCGTGGAGGGTCAACAGCTCTGACGGGGAGACTCTCACTCTGACTCTCTCAGCTCTGACGCACTCTCTCTCTCTGTCTCCTTGGGGCAACTCTGACTCTGGGGGCTCGGGGCAGGGTTTTATATAGCCCCTCCCCGGCCTTACCCGAATGTTCCAAGCCCCTCGTTTCGTTGCTGTGGTGAGCCACTCCCCTCGAGCTCTGATTGGCTGCTCGCTGCTTACCGGCCACTCCCTGCAGCTCCTCCCTTCGGCCTTGCCAGATTTGTTCCAGGCCGAGCACATGGCATTCTAGCCCAATTGAGGCCTACACTTACTGGCCTGCTCAACACAAACTAACACAGGAAAGGAGACTACGCTTACATGTACTAAGAAATAACTGATCTACAGCAAGGCTACATGTTGTGGTGCAACTACCTACGAGGGGGGGGTGGGGGGGAGGTCATCCTTTATTCACAAAACCGCAACACAACACCCCTCTCTCACCAGACCCGTCCCGAGTCGACCCCAACAATGGAACGACCGGTAGAGCCTGGCATGCAAATTTAACCATTACTTTTAAATGTGACACACAGGTGTGATTCCCCTACCATTTATTCTGACCCATGTGTGCGACATTTTTAACACTAGATAAGTCCCCCCTATTGCGTTGAGCAGCTACTCTAACTGATTCACACCCACAACGACCCGAGTATTTCCGGAATTTTCAAACTAAACACATAGCCGGTGGGCACATTCTTATATTTACAAGCACAGAACTTAAACTTTGTTTACAATTCTATGACCCAGGACCTGCACTTTAGGAAGAGAGAATTGGAAGGGAGAAAAACACAACACACTCATAAATGGCACTTACTGCTTGCATCTTGCGTCTTGCGTCTTCTGTGTGCGGCTAACAAAACCGGCTGGTCCTGACCGGCATACAGGCCATTTGAAGCATCAGGGCCATATAATCTTACACATCTTCGTCATACCTAGCACACAATAGTAAATAATGCTTTTTATTGGCCAGCAGGGCCACTCCCACGTGGTCCAACTGCGTGGCATCAGTGCCACTCAAACAAGTGGTCCGAAGGTGCAAGATGAATTTGCAGCAAGATGCTGCACAGCAGAGGTGCAAGGCTTTAAGGCTTGTAGTCCATAAGTGTGACAAGCTGCAGCAAAAGGTGATTTGCCAGGCAAAGTGCTGCACAGGTGTAGCAAGGACATGGCAGCAAGGTGGCTTTGGCAGCAAAGTGCTGCACAGTTTGGCTGCCCAGGTGTAGCAAGGACATGGCAGCAAGGTGGTTTTTGGCAGTAAAGTGCTGCACAGTTCGGCTGCCCAGGTGCGACACGGCAGAATGGATGCTGCACAGTTCAGCCTTCAAAATGGTCCTGGGATGGGTAGGGAAGACGAAGCACAACAAGCAAGCGGAAAGGACACAGTGGCACATGAAAAACAAGGTGACCAGGCACCACCATGCCTTGTGCAGTGCGAGGGACGAGGTAGAGCGAGCAGAGCAAACTCGTCCCTAGCCGTCCGTACCCCCCACCGTTGGCTACACTACCCTAGCCCCCCTTGTATTTACAATCCATCTCTACGTCTTGTCTCCCATATCCCCCTCTACTCCAAATTCGTCCCCAACTCCCTCCCAGGAAGGAAGGGATGGAACACAACAATGTCCTACTTACGTCATGATGCGTCTCACTTCTCAACAGTCTACAGAGCCTTGGTGTGGAGCTCATCCTCCTTGGAGACTGGCTGTGTATGGTGCGAAGGGATTTCTTACATCGTAACTACACTAATAACATTTACTTTTAACCTACCTGGGGTCGTACCCTGCCAATCGGCCTCTTTAAACGATGTGGTTCTAAGAAACCGAATTCCCATTGCCCACACTGTGGTGCCCTCCAAATTTGGGTCTCAATCCCACAAATTTTCTCGCTGTGTCCTCGCATAATTTCGGGGCTGGGTCGTGTGGCCCTACCAGCAGGTCCAACTACCTGCGTACCTCCGCCACTGAAGCCGCCTCCCGAAATTGCCTGCTCCTGATGACTACCTAACTGGGGAAGGCCCTCCTCTGGCTGCTTACCCCCTCTATGCCAACCTTGGCATCAGGCAACCCGGGTCCACTCCTGGGATCCTCGGGCTCCACTCACTACTAACCTAACCGGCCCCCAGGGCCTACCTGCAGCCTCACCTGGCCGACAAACTACCAGCGGCGGAGTGCCCCAATAACCATACGCACCAATTAAGCCACACGCCCAGCCATTCCACAGTCTCATGCGCCCTACAAAACACTTCTTGCTACTACCCGCACCACAGGTGTCAATATCCATACAACTTGCCTTTGCCCTCTACCTGGCTTTACATTACCCCCCCCCCCCAAAGGCTTTCGCGAATGGGTTCCACTCCCCCCATTCACTCCTTCGCACCATGCATTCCACACCAAGCATTCTACACCTTTTGTCACGCACCCCATTTATTTCCACACACCACTACGTTCACACACCAAATATCTTGCACACCATTTTTCTCACACCACTACACAATTCCTCAACACACAGCATCATCTACCTACCTGATTCCCCTACTCTCGTGCTTCCCCGTCGTCCCTTTAAACTATGCACACCCTTTTCTTTAACATCCACCTAAACTCTCTACGTCCCCTCTACAGTTCAGGTGTCACTACTTAAATCTTGTCTCTACGGTCTTCTAGATCCCTAACATTATCCTAGCCCTCCCTCGGCTAACTTCGGTGCCCCATGGAGGCAACCATTGCTGGCACCCCCATGTGCCTATCACTGCCATACCCCCTAAACTAATGCTCATGCCCCCCCCCCCATGTGAGGAATGGTCAGTACCATTCCCCCACGGGGGGTACACTACTCCCCCCAGTCCTCTGAACTATGAGCCCCCATCATTGGAGGTACTGGGTCCTTTCTCGGCCTCTAAGGCCAAGGTGATCCATGAGGGCACCTGCTCGCCCGTGTAGGGTCTTAAACAGTCGGCATGGACGATCCGAGGGAGAGCTCGTCGTCCCATCTTGATCTTAATGACTACGTCACAAATTTGCGCCAGGATGACCCCCGGGCCTTGCCAAGGCGACGTGAGCTTGGGGCATCTGCCCTTCTGTCTCCGGGGATTGAAGAACCAAATCTTCATCCCTGGAGAATATTGGCTCCCCTGGCTCCAGTGGTCGTACCTGCGCTTCATCTTGGCACCCTCCAGCTGAAGCTGGCAACGTGCGAAGGCATAGACCCTTTCCATGCCTGCGTCTAGGTGACGGGCGTAGCCCTCCCCCGGCGGTCTATTGGGGACTTCGGGCACGGGTCCGCATAGCAGATCGGCGGGAGCCCGCAACTTCCGCCCGTACGCAAGCAGCGCCGGACTGCATGCGGTGGCTCCGTGCTGGCTAGTGTGGTAGGCCATTAACAAATAAGGGAGATGTTCGTCCTAGTCGTCCTGACGGGTGGTGGTGAACAGGGCCAATTGCTGGACCAGGGTTCGATTGAACCTTTCCACCAACCCGTCAGATTGAGGTCTTAAGGGCGTTGTCCTTGTTTTCCGAATTGTCAGGAGCCTGCACACATCTTTTATCAATTGGCTCTCAAAATTTCGACCCTGGTCGGTGTGCAGCTCCTCCGGAATCCCATGCTGACATACAAATCCTTCCACGGAGGCCTGTGCCACAACCCCGGCTTCTTGGTTAGGGAGGGCATAGGCCTCCGGCCACTTGGTGAAATAGTACATAACCACGAGGATGAATTTATTACCTTGGCGGGTGCGGGGTAGTGGTCCTAATATGTCCATGGCCACCCGCTCAAGGGGGGCCCCCACCTGGGGAAATTGAAAGGGGGCCCTCATCCTCCTTGCTGGTCCCTTTTTAGCAGTACAGGCATCGCATCTCCGACACCAGTCCTGTATATCGCGCCCTATATGTACCCAATAGAACCTCCGGCGGACCCGAGATGTTGTCTTTGTTCTGCCAAAATGGCCGCTGGGGCGGGTACCATGCACCTGCTGTAAAATTGTGGTCTTAAACTGCTCTGGGACTATCACCAGCCAGGAAGTTCTCTCAGAGGGAATCTCTACGCACTTGCGGTACAAGATGTTATTTTTCAATTCCAGGGTTTGCCATTGAGCCCAATATGCCTTTGTTGGTGCCCCTAGGGGGGTGACCTCTTCCCCACCAGGTCTTTTCCCCAATCGAACCCATTCGTGCACCGGCCCCAGTACGGGATCCTCCCGCTGGGCCATGCTCCAAGCTAAAGTTCCAAATTCCTCATCAGCAGTTAGTGGCAAGATTGGCCCTCTCACCCGGGTTGCACGGACTACGAGGATAGGGGTGGGTCTGCCAATTGTTCCCTGTCCTCATGTCTCGCATAAAATTTACAGTTTTCCCCAAAACAGGGACGTCAAGAGAATGCGTCGGCATTCCCATGGGCCTTTCCGGCCCTATGGGTCACACTGAAATCGTACTGCTGCAACTTTTCCAACCACCTTGCAATTTGGCCCTCATGTTCCTTGAACCATAGGAGCCATTGCAGGGAGGAATGGTCAGTTCGAACCAGAAATTTCCGCCCACACAAGTACGGGTGGAAATGGCTCATGGCAGCCAGCATAGCCAATAACTCTTTACAAGTGACGCAATAATTTCGCTCGGGCCTACTCATGGCCCGACTATAATACGCGATCACTCTCTCCACGCCCCCCTGTGTCTGGGACAAGACCACGCCCAATCCCTCCTGGCTTGCATCCGTGTCCAGGGTAAACGTCCCGTCATTGGTGGGGTAAGCTAGAATGGGTGCGGATGTCAAACACCCCTTCAATGCTAGGAAGGCCTCATTGCACTCCCTTGTCCAATTAAACCTCGTCCCCTTCTCCGTAAGCCGGTGAAGGGGCCTGGCTATCTCCGCAAATTTTGCCACAAAACAACTGTAATAGGAGCAGAGTCCCAAAAAAACCCGCACCTCCTTGATGTTACGAGGTGCGGGCCACTCCTCTACCGCTGTAATTTTGCCTGGGTATGTTTTTACCCCCTCGCGACTGATGAAGTGACCTAGATAGGCCACAAACCTTGGCAAACAAAGTGCACTTACTCGGACTCAACTTCAACCCTGCCTGTCTGAGGTACCCAAACACCTGGTCCAAATTAGCTATGGCTTGGGAAAACGTTTTAGCATGTACCAGGACGTCATCCAGGTACACCAAGCACGACTGCCATGGCATGCCGCCCAGCACATGCTCCATCAATCGTTCAAAGGTGGCGGGGGCGTTACACAAACCAAACGGCATCACAGTGAACTGATACAGCCCCTTACCTGTGGAAAATGCCGTTTTCTCCTTCCCTGACCTATCCATCTCCACCTGCCAATACCCACTCTTAAGGTCCAAGGTTGAGAACCAATTTGAGCCCGCAACGGCATTGAGGGCATCGTCAATTCTAGGCAGGGGATACGAGTCTTTGAGTGTCACGTTGTTCAGTTGGCGATAGTCCACGCAAAACCGCGTGGTTCCATCTTTCTTTTTAACCAACACAACGGGTGACATCCAAGGACTTCCCGAGGGCTCGATGATACCTGCATCGAGCATTTTTTGTACCTGCTCATCAGCTTCCTCCCTCTTGCTCCAAGGGAGCCGTCGGGCGGGCTGACGAATAGGCCGGGCCTCACCAGTGTGGATCCGATGTTTCACCAGGCACGTACGTCCAATATCCTCGGAGGACTAGGAGAAGATATCCAAATGGGTTTCAATTAATTTGTGTAAGGCCTCCCGCTGGGTCTCCTCCAACTCTACACTACTCCTGTTTACCATCTCACAAATGGGATCGGGCCAATTCCTACCGGTTACTAGGGACTCCCTCTGGGACCGGCTCGGCTGGATGTTCTCGTCCCTCACTGTCGCAACTTCATTATTTGGGGTGCAGCCGGCTATCTTCGTGCCCCTTCCTATAGTGCGTGGTTCTGTACTTATATAAATTACCCGGACGGCCACCACCGGCCCATCCGTTTTTACGAGGGTGCGGCCCACGACTAAGTCCGGGACGGACTGCGCTGCCACCGGTTCTACCAGGCCGCAGGACTCCTGCCAGGTTGGGCGAGCTCGCCATCAGCCGGCACTATGGCCTCGGCCCTCGGGGGAATGGTCACGGCCTCAGAAGCCCCCAGCTCCGTCCTTTCGGCTGTGCTCACCCTGTCCAATGGCAGCTCATCTATTCCCACTTGCAGGGTCCCTCGGCACAAATCGATTTTACAACCACTAGCAGTCAACAGATCCAGCCCGATTAGGCATGGGTCGCACACCGCCGCCACCCAAACTTCTATTTCCCTTTTAACCGACCCTAACTTGAGGGTCACAAAACCACGCCCTATGATGGGGGCCGTTACCCCGGTAGCCAACTGCAAACTATGATTTTACAGACGCTGGATGTTGTCCCAGCCGTCCGCACTCGAATCAAGGACCACAGGGCTGATGATCGTGGCGCTAGCTCCTGTGTCCACCATGGCGTCTACCCCTACGCCGACAATTTTGCATCTAATTGTCAAACTACCAGTACCAATTTGGCCACAATAGATGACCTGTCATGTCAATGAGGGCTCTTTACCATCCCCTGCTGCCGAATGCGGCCCTGCATGCTCGGCACATATTAGTTTCCAGGCCCTGGCGGGGGAGGGGGGTGTCTGGGGTCGGCTAGTCCGATCCGTTTGAGGCTGAGTTGATGGTCCCGGCTGCCGGGGTCCATCCCAGTGCGGGGTTCTGCAATCCTGCGCACAGTGACCCATCCGATTACAATTATAACACCTCACCTGGTAAGGTGTGTGCCTCCGGAATTCCAAATTGCCCCCCTGTAGCCCCGAATTGGGGCATTTGATAATGGCCCACCACGTGCCACAGCTGGAGCCGCCTGCCATGGTCCAGATCCCGCTAGGCGCTGGTCCACCAGCCTTCGGAACATGTTTTCCAGGTCCGGGCCCCTTTCAGGGGCGGACCCTCTCAGGGGCCCGCCACTACCCACGGGCCCTACCTGTCTCACCACCACTGCGTGACGCTCGCTCTCCCGGGCCAGGGGCCTCGGTGCCTCCCAACGGGCCGCAGCATCGGCGTCTGCGGGCGCCACATGGCGAGCTGATGCCGAAGATCGGGGTCCGAAAAGGCCTGGATGAAATGGTCCAGCGCCAAGCTCTCTTGGGAGGTCGCGGCCATGTCCGTGTGTGCTATCCCCACTGCGCGGCAAATGTCATATACTAGTTCCCCGATGGTCTCCTTGGGTTTCCTTTTTCGCACCGCTAGCTGAGCTTTAACAAGCTCGCTCTGCTGTTCCACGCCGAATCGATTAATTAATGCCGAACGGAGTTCCGACAGGGTGATAGCACCCTGTGGTAAAGCAGTCAGGACCTCCGCCACCGCGCCGCGCAGTGCTGCCACAAGGTGTATCCCACCTTCGTCCGGCCCCCAACCGTTATCCCTTCACACGTGGTCAAATTGCATCACGTATGCCCTCAAATCGCTCTTGCCATCATACGGCTCGAGCGGAACCTTATGGCCGCCCGACTTTCGGACCCCGTACGCCGCTCCCTGCGGGGTTGACATGGGGCCGATCCGTTCGGGTCCCCATAGTGCGCTACCCCTTGGGGGCTCGCGTGTGTTACCCGTCCCACTAAGGACTATCCCAGTCGGTTTCAATGCCTGGGCCGCCTCTTGGCAACCCGTTACCCACTCCATGTTCGCACACCCAGGCGCACACACACTTTTCACACATCCCATTATCGCACACCCCAGCGCAAACTCTTTCTCCACGCACTCCGTAACAGTTGCACACCTCGCCATGGGCCTTTCATGAATGCCCGGGTCCATTCCGACCCCCAAGCTCGTCGAACCTCCCCTTACACCAAACACATGTCCGCCATCATCGCCACTCACCTCGGCGCTTCTTCCTCCGCACTTCTCCTCCAGCACCTGTAAACTTTTTATTTCGTTAGCAAGCACCTCATCACGATGTGAACACAGACCTTGCACATATTCCATCACCTCCTCCTTTATGTCATTTTTGGTCTCCCCCCGTCTCTTCTTAATTTCACTCATCCCCTCTTCTACTTCCTCCAGCTTCTGTTTCATCCCTTCTATCTCCCGGTGCACCCCCACAATCTCCCCTTCTAGGACTACCCTGGTCGTCTCTACATGTGTCCTGATCTCTCATTCCCTTGTTCCCAACGTCTCTACCATGTCGTCCATTCTCTTTGTCAGTCCCTCGTGCACCATTTGACATTCCTTCTTTGTCGCTATCACTTCCTGCCTTATTTCTTTTTGTGCTGCTTTCAGCCCCCCTATTATGTCGGTATTCTTCCCCACTTGCTCCCTTAATTCCTGTTGTCCTACTGTTAATTTCTCTACCTCCCGAGTCAGTTCCTCTATACCCCCCTGTAATTTATCCGTACTCTGCCTCAACTCCCTCTCCACGCGCTACTCGCACCGCTTCACCTCGTCGCGTACCACTGCTACTTCCTCGCTCAACTTGCGCCCAATGTCCTCCCCCATTTTTTTGATGTCCTTTCTCGACTCTGCCCTCATCGTCTGCAGATCGGACCTGGATTCCTCCCTCAATTTTTCCATGTTATCCCTTTGGGTGTCCATTTTGCTTTCCAATCCATTTTTAATTTCTCCCATCTGCTTTCCCAATCGCTCACCCTGAGCCTTCATATCGTCCTTTTGGGCATCCATTCGATTAGCCAATCGATCCCCCATTTTGTTCATTTCACATTTCGACTCTGCCATGTACGCGCTGATTTGTGCCTTAAGAAGGCCCATATCTATTGGCGCTGCGGGCCTGGCTCCCGCCACCACGTGTGAGGCGCCGCCATTTTCTTCCTCTACTGCGCACCCTCATCTACTGCCTCCACTACCAACTGTCCCTGTTGGTCCTGGGCCATTAATTCCTCTTCCTCTATTATTCCCACCGGCATTTGACCGCCTTGGCCAGCCATCGTACGAATTTAATTTGGCTTTTAAAACTAAATTTCGTTCGCTCATAATTTCGAGTGCGTGAAGCGCACTCTATGTCCAATTATCCCACACCTAGACACCAATTTGTTGCGGATCTCCTGAAGCCCGTCGACGTACAGAGGGGGGGGGGGGGGTTAAACACCTTTTCCCTCACAGGTCTTCGTGTCCACGCAGCCGAGTCGCCACTCCCGCAGCGAGCGTGAAAAAGGGTATCGGGTCAATTCCACACGTACCTTTGGTACCCATGCTGCCATGAAAACGGGGATCGGACCTCGCACAAGCCACGCTAATCGAGTATGCCGAGTGGTTTGCGTATCACGTGACTCGTGCCGTTACTTTTATTGAACCTGATTTGAGCGGTTTTATTCGTGCGATGCTAGGCAAATAGATGGAACTGATGTGGACGATCAAATAGGAGGAAGAACACGGGTTTATTTACAATGTACATGGCGAAGAGACACAGAGCAGGCTTAAGCAGACGTAACTTAAGCCCAGACAAAGGGCCCACTCACTCACGCAGGGAAAAGGAGGAAGGACAGTTCGCGCTCCTCACGCATCCTGGCGCCGTTCACCTTGGACAGCTCGCCCGGCATGGTACTCGGTTGTTCACAGCATGTATGCTGGGAGTGCAGGCAAGGAGATCGCGCGTCTGTGGCCTGGAATGGGTCGTCTCCACACAGCACGATTAATACAGGCAGCAGCAGAGTGCAGGGCACGGGGAGAGTTCGTGTACAGAGACTATAACAAGCAACTCAATCCACTCATGGAGGGACAACAGCTCTGATGGTGAGACTCTCACTCTGACTCTCTCAGCTCTGACGCACTCTCTCTCATTCTCCACGGGGCAACTCTGACTCTGGCGGCTCGGGGCAGGGTTTTATATAGCCCCTCCCCGGCCTTACCCGAATGTTCCAAGCCCCTCCTCTCATTGCCATGGTGAGCCACTCCCCTCGAGCTCTGATTGGCTGCTCACTGCTTACCGGCCACTCCCTGCAGCTCCTCCCTTTGGCCTTGCGTGACTTGTTCCAGGCCGAGCACATGGCATTCTAGCCCAATTGAGGCCTACACTTACTAGCCTGCTCAACGCAAACTAACACAGGAAAGGAGACAACGCTTACATTTACTAAGAAATAACTGAACTACAGCGAGGCTACATGTTGTGGTGCAACTACCTACGAGGAGGGGGGTGGGGGGGGGGGGATCATCCTTTATTCACAAACCGCAACTATATATATATATATATATATATATACAGACTTTTTTTTTTTCTTTTTTTTTGTATACTGAATCGAGGCTCGTGAAAGAGCTAACATTTACTTCACAAACAAATCGACCAGACAAACAAAATACACAAAAAGAGGGAGCGGAAGACAAGATGGGGAGAAAATGGGAAGCACACAAACACAACATCCGAGAGCAGGGAGATGTGTGGAAGGGAGAGGGCCCGGGGGGAGGAGGCATGGGAATGGGGGGGGGGGGCGGGGAGGGAGAAGTATAAAGCACAAGGACACCAAGGACTTCCAGGACAGAAGTTGGTATTTCAAAAAGGGGAATTGGGGTGAAATTAGCGGGGGTAGAAAAGATCAAGGTTTTGGATGGGGGAAGATAAGAGATGGTGGTGAACAGCTGTTTTAAAGACTTGGAGGGTGGAGTGGGATTGAAGAGAGTGAGGGAGTTTGTTCCAGAGGCGGGAGAAAAGAGGAAGGAAGGAGTGAAGGTGAGCAGAGAGTCTTGATTTTGGCAGTTTAACCAAAAGAGGGTTGCAGGCAGATCTTGTGCGACCTGTAGGAATATTTGTGGGACAGAGCCCAGAGAGAGCTGGGGGGGCAAGGCCAGAGAGGAGTCGGTAGAAGACGGAAAGACCACCAACCTGCCTGCGGTGAGTGAGTGAGAGGCCCTTGGAGTTAGCTTCATCGCGGGAGATTCCAATGATTCTGAATGCTTTGGTTTCAACAGCGCGAAGGCGAGCTAGGTGTGAGGCAGGAGCACCAGCCCAGAGGGGAGAGCAGTATTCCATTGAGCTGCGGATGAAAGCCTTGTATGTGGTGAGGAGCTCAGGTGTGCCAAGGAAGGACTTCGCACGACGGAGGATGCCCAGTCGGCGACTGGCTTTGGAGGCCAGATTTGAAATGTGGTTTTTCCAGGAAAGATCATGGCAGATAGTGCGACCCAAAAGCTTGAGTGACAGAACTTCTTGGAGAGGATTATTCAGAAAGTGGATGGGAGGGTTGTCCAGTCGGTCTTTTCGGAGAGACATCGTAAGAGTGTGAGATTTGTCAGGATTGAAAGACATGTTCCACTTGTTTGCCCAGTCTGTGATTTTGTCAAGGTCTGCAGAGAGTGAGGAGGCTGCAGACTGCCGATCTGAGGGATGAAGAATGGAGCGACAGAGAGTAGAGTCGTCAGCAAAGAGATAGAGAGGATTTTCAAGAGAGTCAGAGAGATCATTGATGAAGACCAGAAAAAGCACAGGGCCCAGAACACTGCCTTGGGGAACTCCAGCCTGAACAGGAAGAGGAGATGAGAGAAACCCATTCAGGGCCACAGGTTGACTACGACTAGAGAGGAAGTCCGCCAGCCATGCGTGGAGATTTCCATGGATACCAAAAGAGGAGAGTTTGGTGAGCAGAGCGGGGTGCCAGACTGTATCGAAGGCACGTGATATGTCAAGGGAGACTGCTCTAATTTCCTGTTTGGCATTGAGGACCTCCATCCATTGTTGAGAAAGCAGAAGCAGCATGTCCAGAGTGGAGTGTCCAGGTCTGAAACCAAATTGATGATCAGAGATCAAGCCATTGGAGAAGAGGAAAGATTTCATATCTGAAGCAATGATGGATTCCATGACCTTGCTGATAATTGGGAGAAGGCTGATTGGTCTGTAGTTGCTGGGATCTGTTTTTGCACCTTTTTTGTGCAAAGCGGTGATGTTGGCAGATTTCCAAGCAGATGGAAGATGATGTTGAGCAAAAGAGAGGGTGAAGAGAACAGAGAGAGGGAGTGAAAGAGCGGAAGAACATGATTTTAGGACCCGTGGGCTGATGCCGTCAGGTCCAGTTGCAGAATCAGAGTCGAGGGTTGACAGACACTTTTCCACCTTGTCAGGAGGAAAGGACACAGAGTCCAGGAGCAGCTGGGTACGACTGGGTACGGTGGGTACAGAGAGGGATGGGTTTGGGACACAAGATTTAGAGGCAAACACAGAGTTGAGGCATTCGGCTTTTTCACGTGCGGAGTCAGCCGTGTGGCCATTTAAGGTGAGGGAGGGGATGGAGGGAGAACAAACACCAGAAACAGACTTGGCATTTAATATGGAATATTTTTTTTGTGGGGGTGAACTTACTTTTCAAGATGACTTAGAACCAAAAGCTCATTGGAATTATGTTGAAATTATTCTAGATTTTGTAAATGTGACCTTTAAAAGAAACAAAAACCACATTTGACATTTCGAAGCAAATAAATTGATCCTTGAAAGTGATGCAAACTGATATTGAACTCAATTCACGGACAGTACTGTGTTAAACTTCTGTACGTTTTCCAGAAGTATTTCTTTATTTTGCACATTAGCCAAATTTTTTTTAAATAAAAACAAAAGTTAAATTACAACTGGGATTACAGACAGTTAAATTACAGTTCAGTACTTCGTGTAACCCCCACGAGCATTCAGCAGAGCACGTACACGTCGAGGCCTGCTGTTCACGACATTTGCCAAGGTTTGGATAGGAATCGCTTGCCATGCAGTGACAATAGGCTGCTGCAATTCACGCACAGAGGTAGCCTGCTGGTTCAAGTTGTCGATTTGATGCATTAATTCTGCCCACAAGTTCTCGATCGGATTCATATCCGGGGACATGGCAGGCCACTCCATATGCTCTACACCACGGTCAGCAAGAAAGTGTTGGATCATGCGAGCACGATGAGGCCATGCATTGTCATCTTGGAAGACAAAGTTTCCTCGAAAGGCTACACCAGCAAATGGAAGCAATGTTTCTTCCAGAATGGCCCTGTACTTGAACTGGTTCAGGTTTCCATTCAGAACAACCAGGTCAGTTTTGCCCCCTGCATGAAAAGCAGCCCAAACGGTCACCTCACCACCTCCAGCTTGGGCTCTTGGCACTATACAATCTTCGTTGTAGGCTTCATGCACTTGTCTGCACACTCAGACATGGTCTTCTTGACGATAGACCAGAAATCAAGACTCATCACTGAAGATCACGTGGTTCCTGTGTCCTGGCTGCCATTGACGGTGCTCTCTGGCCCACTGCAATCGGCGCTGGCGGTGTTGTCTTGTCAGGCGTGGCTTTGTCATGGGATGCCTGGCACAATAGCCTGCTTGAACCAGTCGTTGGTTGACTAGCCTTTTGGATACAGGCACATTTGTCAGTTGCTGCCACTCAGCCCTAAGCCGATTAGCTGACTTGGTACGGCCATTGCGGACTAACCGGTGCAGCTGGCTATCATTCCTCCTTGTGGTTCTGCTGGGACGTCCTGGCCTCGATATTGGAGGAGGGACACCCCTCTGAGCATTTCGTTTCGGGATCTTTGACACCTGACCTTGAGTGATGCCATACTGCCGAGCAATAGCACACTGTTTCATGCCGGAATTTCGTAAAGCCACCACTCCATGACAAACAGCATTGTCGAGTTGATGGACCATCTCCAGAGGAAGTGGCAATAACTTTTGTGGATGTGCAGCAGTTGTTTTACACTAATACAGAACGCAACAACCCTTATATACCCGATTGTGAAGCCAATCGTCAAATGTACCTGTCCGTACATTTTGTCACGCCACCTGTGATATAATCCTGTTATTGACTTCTTGCTGCAACGGACAATCAGTGACATGGTTCTTTTAACAAAGAAATCACCGAAGCGTAAAAAAAACTCACCAGATTGATATTCTGAGTTCAGAAAGGAAACCCAAGTCAAGAAAAAAAAAAATTCCATATTAAATGCCAAGTCTGTATATATATATATATTATATATATATATATATATATATATATATATATATATATATATATATATATATATATATATATATATATATATATATATATAAAATTATATATATATATATATATATTATATATGTATGTGTGTCTGTGCAGTGTCTGTCCTATTCTCTGTTGTGTTGCCTTGTCGCTGAACTACTCCCTCAAACTTTTGCGTAATTCCACCAAACTTCTGGTATATACCTACCCCCCCTCCCCCCCGTGTGTGTATGTCGTCAGGGTCTTTTTTTGAAAATGTTTGATTATTATTATTATTATTTTTGAAAAAAAAAATTTTTTCAAGTTAAATCTTCAATTTTTGAAATAAAATTTATCATCACATATATTACTAATACATTTGTGCAAAATAATTGTTTGTATTATGATTGGTGTAAACCATGACAAAACAGCAACTCAGGTACAGTCATTATTCTCAGCTAAAATAAGCCCGTTCCTCTGTAATGGTGAGGCGAGCGCAGTGAGCCGAGCCAAGCTAATATATATATATATATAATATCATGTATGTATCATGTATGTTTGTAGATATATATGTATATATGTATGTGTATATATATATTTAAACATTCATTATATATATATATATATATATATATATATATATATATATATATATATATATATATATATATATATATACATGTATATATATATATATATATATATATATATATATTGCTGCCCAGCCTTGCCCTCGCACGTAGGAAATCGCATTCTTTTACAATTTTACATCAAATTCAACGGATTATAATTCATACAACGCGCGTCTTAGATTTATATAATTCAATGGTGGAATCAGCATCGTTAAATTAAATGAGTGCATTGCACACTTCAGGGAAAGATGACACCATGTGTGAGGTTCTTTTTCAGACCATAAGTTATTTTACTTGTCTCATTATCATAGTTATTATCATTGCCTGAAGGATCCATCACTGGCTCCTAGAAATGAGCCTTAAACATTGGATATGCAGAGAAAAGTAAAAATGATGGGAAAATCTCCAGCTCCCCTGGAATACCGTGCAGTGACGCATTTACGGAGCAAATTGAAAATATACCCTCCTCCTGCACTCCAGCCCCACCTCTCCATATTCTGATTCACCCGTTTCATCACAATAAACCTTCAGGCGAGATCGGCCAAACATTCACTCGATTCATTCACTATTTCACTCCCGCCCTTCTCACAATTTCTTTTAAAAAACATTTCCCAGACATCCCCGGCTCGCTCCGACTTAGCATTTCAAAACAGGACCGTCGATGTGCTAATGGCCGCTCTCTGGAGCTTCTCGCGAATGGCGGACCCATGGAGCTCGTTAAGGAGCCCCCCTCTCGGCGCGTGCCCTTTTCAGGGGCTCATTACCGCCGCGCGCTAATCCGCTCCTTGCGCCCTTCACATATGTATGACGGCCGATCCAACCTGTCGCCTTAATTTAATCCATATTCATGGTGCCACGTCCGAGCACTTCCTCTTTTCTTCTTTTTAGCGCTCAAACGAGGGAGGGCAGCAAATTCAGATGCTCGTCCCCATTTGAAATTGCGAGATTGGTGGGGAGGGACCGACAGCCTGGAAGGAGGGAAGGAGACGTGGGGAAGGTGAGGAGGCCGATGGGCGTGTGGGGGGTTGCTCTTTGGGGAGACGTGAGAGGACGGAAGGGGTGAGAGAGGCTTTTCGAGGAGGATGTGCAAACATTAACGAAGTCAAACGTGTCGTCGTCTCACTACGTTTAACACCCGCGAAAAGAGATGCTTCGTGCTATTTCCTATTTACATCCTTACTTGATTTGCTTTCTTACTCTTAGTATTTCACTTTCTCCTCTTCATGAATTGATATCACAAAAAACATTCCTCGTTATCTTCATCCGATTCGATTCGTACAATTGTTGGCTTGGAAGATCACGTTCCTAACGTTGATTTAACACTCGGACCGAACATCGTCCTCGAAATTAAAGATTACGCATGACGTCACGACGCATTATGAACGCATCGAAAAATCTTACAAACAGAAATGTGTTTCGATGTAGTCCTGACCGTTCGAAATGAATAAGGTATTAAAATGATCGAAATCGGGATTCATCACAAACCTCGTGGCCTAATTCACAAGTAGGAAACTATATACATTTGATACTTGCGTAAAAGTTATGGCAATATATGAATCATTTAAATTCGACACCAGGCCTCGGACTTACTGATACCATATGCCCGAGATAGAGTAATTTGCACATCACCACGGATTTGAGAAAAATATTTCAGCCACAAATGAAACCAGGTGTAATGCGTAATAATATGAATCATCTACATGGGTAGGTATAAAGAATCTGAAAGTGAGAGCATGGCTTCAAAGGACAATAAGCCATGGAAATCGCTCAAAAGGAGCAGCGTGCAACGGTCATGTAAATTCTCAAAATGAACATCGATGGCACTTCTTCATATCACTGTTTATGTTTAATGACAAAAGGCCTTTCTATGAAACTTTAAACCTTAAAAATTGACAAAACAAATATGAAATTCGGTGGAATTTGGCCAGAGGGCTGGAAGCAAAAACTCAAGGTAATATAAACAAATAAATAATATAATATAATCAGGATTGAATGCAGCAGTGAGCAAAATGAAAGAAATAAAATCACAATAAAGTATACCTGGAAATGTGTAAGCGAAATACTGATGATATGAGAAATTATGGAGAAAGATTAAACCGAGGAAAACAGGCAAAAGGTACAAGGTAGATAGTAATTGTCAATAAACACAAAAACAAAACAAGGAAAATAAACACAAGGTATGAGGTATAAATAATTTACTATGCACATAAACAAAACCAGGAAAATAAACAAAATGTATAAGGTATAAATAATTTACTATACACATAAAAAACCAGGAAAATAAACAAAATGTATGAGGTATAAATAATTTACTACAAATATAAAGGCAAAAAGAAAATAAATAAAATGTATGAGGTATTACATAATTTACTACAAATATAAAGGCAACAAGAAAATAAATAAAATGTATGAGGTATTACATAATTTACTATACGCATAAACAAAACCAGGAAATAAACAAAATGTATGAGGTATTAATAATTATTTACTACAAATATAAAGGCAACAAGGAAAATAAATAAAATGTATGAGGTATTACATAATTTACTATACGCATAAACAAAACCAGGAAAATAAACAAAATATATGAGGTATTAATAATTTACTATACACATAAAAAACAGAAAATCTACAATTGGTCAGAGGTATAAATAATTTACTATACACAAACAAAAAAAGGAAAATAAACAAAATGTCAGAGGTATAAATAATATACTATACACATAAAAAACATAGAAAATAAACAAAATATCAGAGGTATAAATAATTTATAATACATCTAAATAAAACCAGGAAAATAAACAAAATGTATGAGGTATTAATAATTTACTACAAATATAAAGGCAACAAGGAAAATAAATAAAATGTATGAGGTATTACATCATTTACTATACGCATAAACAAAACCAGGAAATAAACAAAATGTATGAGGTATTAATAATTATTTACTACAAATATAAAGGCAACAAGGAAAATAAATAAAATGTATGAGGTATTACATAATTTACTATACGCATAAACAAAACCAGGAAAATAAACAAAATATATGAGGTATTAATAATTTACTATACACATAAAAAACAGAAAATCTACAATTGGTCAGAGGTATAAATAATTTACTATACACAAACAAAAAAAGGAAAATAAACAAAATGTCAGGTATAAATAATATACTATACACATAAAAAACATAGAAAATAAACAAAATATCAGAGGTATAAATAATTTATAATACATCTAAATAAAACCAGGAAAATAAACAAAATGTATGAGGTATTAATAATTTACTACAAATATAAAGGCAACAAGGAAAATAAATAAAATGTATGAGGTATTACATAATTTACTATACGCATAAACAAAACCAGGAAATAAACAAAATGTATGAGGTATTAATAATTATTTACTACAAATATAAAGGCAACAAGGAAAATAAATAAAATGTATGAGGTATTACATAATTTACTATACGCATAAACAAAACCAGGAAAATAAACAAAATATATGAGGTATTAATAATTTACTATACACATAAAAAACAGAAAATCTACAATTGGTCAGAGGTATAAATAATTTACTATACACAAACAAAAAAAGGAAAATAAACAAAATGTCAGAGGTATAAATAATATACTATACACATAAAAAACATAGAAAATAAACAAAATATCAGAGGTATAAATAATTTACAATACATCTAAATAAAACCAGGAAAATAAACAAAATGTATGAGGTATTAATAATTTACTACAAATATAAAGGCAACAAGGAAAATAAATAAAATGTATGAGGTATTACATCATTTACTATACGCATAAACAAAACTAGGAAATAAACAAAATGTATGAGGTATTACATAATTTACTATACGCATAAACAAAACCAGGAAATAAATAAAATGTATGAGGTATTAATAATTTACTATACGCATAAACAAAACCAGGAAATAAACAAAATGTATGAGGTATTAATAATTTACTACATATATAAAGGCAACAAGGAAAATAAATAAAATGTATGAGGTATTACATAATTTACTATACGCATAAACAAAATCAGGAAATAAATAAAATGTATGAGGTATTACATAATTTACTATACGCATAAACAAAACCAGGAAATAAACAAAATGTATGAGGTATTAATAATTTACTATACGCATAAACAAAACCAGGAAATAAATAAAATGTATGAGGTATTACATAATTTACTATACGCATAAACAAAACCAGGAAATAAACAAAATGTATGAGGTATTAATAATTTACTATACGCATAAACAAAACCAGGAAATAAATAAAATGTATGAGGTATTAATAATTTACTATACGCATAAACAAAACCAGGAAATAAACAAAATGTATGAGGTATTAATAATTTACTATACGCATAAACAAAACCAGGAAATAAACAAAATGTATGAGGTATTAATAATTTACTATACGCATAAACAAAACCAGGAAATAAATAAAATGTATGAGGTATTACTTAATTTACTATACGCATAAACAAAACCAGGAAATAAACAAAATGTATGAGGTATTAATAATTTACTATACGCATAAACAAAACCAGGAAATAAACAAAATGTATGAGGTATTACATAATTTACTATACACATAAACAAAACCAGGAAATAAACAAAATGTATGAGGTATTACATAATTTACTATACACATAAACAAAACCAGGAAATAAACAAAATGTATGAGGTATTACATAATTTACTATACGCATAAACAAAACCAGGAAATAAACAAAATGTATGAGGTATTAATAATTTACTATACGCATAAACAAAACCAGGAAATAAATAAAATGTATGAGGTATTACATAATTTACTATACGCATAAACAAAACCAGGAAATAAACAAAATGTATGAGGTATTAATAATTTACTATACGCATAAACAAAACCAGGAAATAAACAAAATGTATGAGGTATTAATAATTTACTATACGCATAAACAAAACCAGGAAATAAACAAAATGTATGAGGTATTACATAATTTACTATACGCATAAACAAAACCAGGAAATAAACAAAATGTATGAGGTATTAATAATTTACTATACGCATAAACAAAACCAGGAAATAAACAAAATGTATGAGGTATTACATAATTTACTATACGCATAAACAAAACCAGGAAATAAACAAAATGTATGAGGTATTAATAATTTACTATACGCATAAACAAAACCAGGAAATAAATAAAATGTATGAGGTATTACATAATTTACTATACGCATAAACAAAACCAGGAAATAAACAAAATGTATGAGGTATTAATAATTTACTATACGCATAAACAAAACCAGGAAATAAACAAAATGTATGAGGTATTACATAATTTACTATACACATAAACAAAACCAGGAAATAAACAAAATGTATGAGGTGTTACATAATTTACTATACGCATAAACAAAACCAGGAAATAAACAAAATGTATGAGGTATTAATAATTTACTATATGCATAAACAAAACCAGGAAATAAATAAAATGTATGAGGTATTACATAATTTACTATACGCATAAACAAAACCAGGAAATAAACAAAATGTATGAGGTATTAATAATTTACTATACGCATAAACAAAACCAGGAAATAAACAAAATGTATGAGGTATTACATAATTTACTATACGCATAAACAAAACCAGGAAATAAACAAAATGTATGAGGTATTAATAATTTACTATATGCATAAACAAAACCAGGAAATAAATAAAATGTATGAGGTATTACATAATTTACTATACGCATAAACAAAACCAGGAAATAAACAAAATGTATGAGGTATTAATAATTTACTATACGCATAAACAAAACCAGGAAATAAACAAAATGTATGAGGTATTACATAATTTACTATACACATAAACAAAACCAGGAAATAAACAAAATGTATGAGGTATTACATAATTTACTATACGCATAAACAAAACCAGGAAATAAACAAAATGTATGAGGTATTACATAATTTACTATACGCATAAACAAAACCAGGAAATAAACAAAATGTATGAGGTATTAATAATTTACTATACAGAAACACAACATGAAAAACAAAGAACATTATTTTCACATTACAGAATCTCTCCGTGGTATTCTTGGCGACTACTTTCAGAGTCCACTGTGCATTATATAGCTTAGGGGCACCATATTAAAGTTTATCTGTGTGTGGAATCGGAACACACACACACAAACACAGACACACACAAACACAGTCGTACACACACACGCACACACACACACACACACACACACACACACAGACACACACAGACACAAACACAGACACACACAAACACAAACACAGACATACACACACACAGACATACACACACACAGACATACACACACACAGACATACACACACACAGACATACACACAGACACATACACACACACACACACACACACACACACACACACACACACAACACATACAAACACATACACACACACAGACATACACACACACAGACATACACACACAGACATACACACACACAGACATACACACACACAGACATACACAAACACAGACACACACAAACACAGTCATACACACACACGCACACACACACACACACACACACACACACACACACAGACAGACACAAACACACACACACACACACACACACAAACACAGACATACACACACACAGACAAACACAAACACAGACATACACACACACAGACAGTTTTTTTTATCACCATAACCTGGCAAGGGGGAAATACCCCTCATATGTGAAAACAAACTGGTTACTATTGAGGGGGCGGGAGGTGCAAATCCTTTATTTGGGGAGTGGGGTATCTGACTTTAAAAAAAAAAAAGGACACCATGAATGGAAGAAAAACACAAAAATCGTTTCAGGCAGAAATTTAAAGAAGCAAAGGCAAAACAAAAAGTTAAGAAATAATAAATGTTAAAACAAATTATAGAAATGCAAAAAAAAACAACATAAAGGCAGAAGAAGAAAACACAGAACGATGCAAGAAGGTAGGTGAGACATGATAAACATGTCCTACAAAGTACTTCCATTGCCATAATGTCGATGGATGAACATACGATCAGATCAACAGACTCGTGCGCGGAGTACACTGACCATAACAGCTGTCAAGCTCACAAGACACATGACCTTGTAATTTTTCCATCGAACGATTCTGGATAGGTTTGAGCATGCCTCGGGCAATATGACTAGGCCCAAGCAGGTTTGGAAAGCTTGACTGGTCTCAACAGTCCGGCAAAAATAGGCCACAAGAGCACTTTTTACCAGGCTCAATGTCACTGATTAATTCGCTGGAACAAAGGTTCGTCTTTACCAGCTCATCGACTTACTTCATTCGGGCTGATGAGGTCACAGGGGTCAAGGTAATGAAACTAGCCTTGCTTCCCGATTATCCACTCTCGGGGCAAAGACTACGATGCTCGGAGGGAACGAGAGAATATCTATTATTCACTTTACACCATCTTTTCTTCACAACCAGGGTACGGAACGCATGGTACGTATGGGATCGATTGCAAAATTGGTCTTATATCGATGAAGGGTTTCACGTACAATATTGTAGTTGTCCTCCCCACGCTTAAAAAATAACGACTTGTAATCGGCTCCGTCTGTCTCCGTCTGTCTGTCTGTCTGTCCATCATGCTATTTCCTCCTAAACGGTTGTGCAGAAATTCACCAAACTTGGTAGTTATCACCACAATAGTGCGAAAGCTGTACCATTTTTGGCCCCATGCCTCGAGACCCTGTGATGGGGTCACAAGGTCAAATACCCCCAAAAAATTAATTACGGCCACATTTTAATACATTTTTAAATGAAACTTTGCGTATGAAATTAACGTCAGGGGACGCATTAAATATTTAAACGATTTATTTGATTTGACCCCCAGTTTACGCGCCGGGGATTGGGACTTGGGGTCACGGTGGTCAAAACGGAAGATTTTTTGTTTCAACAAAAATTTTCATATCGGGTCATTCCTGGTGAAATATTCTTCCATCTTTCATTTTTGCTTGGAGATTTGGAAAGTGTAGGGATTTGGGATGGTGCAGCATTGGCTTCGCTCTAGTTACCCTACACACATGTAGCGACAAGAGGGGTTGAGCAATTGGGTCATTGTTTTATGTATTCGGTGTCGAGGCTCATGGAGGACACAGAATGGACCAGGACTTTAAAAAACGAAAAGTACAATCTTGTTATGATTCTAAATAGTTAAATTGTTTGTAATGCAATGAAGCTTGAGTATGCTAAATTAAATACAAACGTTAAAAATCTAACAAAATGACTGATTTTGGGTGGGATTGGGTGGGTGGAGGACAGTTGAATGGGGGAAGGAGATTGCCATTTCAGTATTTGTTGTTACAGTTTGAATTTGGAACAGTAATTAGTGGATATATATCTGTAGGAAGGCGAAGTCTTCAATGTGTGGGCAGGTGAATCCTTACAACATGTTCATGTAAATTAGTGAGCTCACTGTATCCCCCACAAAGAAAAACGGACCCACCAAGAGATCATGGAGAAGGCCACACCACA
This sequence comes from Myxine glutinosa, assembly GCF_964187855.1. Classification (NCBI taxonomy): domain Eukaryota; kingdom Metazoa; phylum Chordata; class Myxini; order Myxiniformes; family Myxinidae; genus Myxine; species Myxine glutinosa. The sequence continues at coordinate 143,181,174 of NC_136269.1, read as the reverse complement.
CATTGACCTTTGGTCCGTTTGCCACCCAGATATGTTCTGTACTAAACCTTGTTCTCATGAGAAGTGTATTGTTTTTTGATGGTTTCATACTCGAATGGGTCTATAGAAAAGATTTAGCTTGGTTGCCGGAGTGTCAACCTTGGGGAACTCCGATATAATTGGCATAAATCCAAAATGGCCGCCGCGGACGGAGGTGGAAAATAACATTTCAACCAATCAACCTTCCATCACGTGTGATACATTTTTCCCGTATAATTTCGATGTGAGGATTCGATTTCTGAGGTCAATTGTGTGATTTGGGGTCAGATTCAGGGTCAAAGGTCAAGTTAAAGGTCATTTTCGGCCAAAAAATTATTAATATAATAATAACTAGCCGAAACCCGTGGAACATCCACGGAAGGGAGGATGTGGTGTAGTACACCGCGATCGACGACACCGGCACAAATGCATGCTCTGGATTGTCCACTAAGTGGACGGCTTGCTTTCGCCTTCGCCTGTCCAATCAGCGGACGGCTTGCTTCGCCTTCACCCAGCCGATGCCAATACGATGGTGCGTGGAACATCCACGGAAGGGAGGATGTGGTATATGGATAGAGTGTACCATTATGGATGGCATAGGGGATTTGCTTGTCCGAGTAAGAGTTAGGAAGAAAGATGAGAATGAACAGTGCGCATTTGAACAACGATCGCCGACACCGGCACAAATGCATGCTCTGGATTGTCCACTCAGTGGACGGCTTGCTGTCGCCTTCGCCTGTCCAATCAGCGGACGGCTTGCTTCACCTTCGCCCAGCAGACGCCAATACGATGGCGTCGTAAGATGGCGTCGTATCGGCAATTAATCGGATGCTTTTGGGCCCCAACGTCGGCTAATGCCGATTTTTCGAGTATGGCTGTACGTGATAAACAAAATGCGTGGTTCGTAGATCGTAAATCCATTCGTGGGCATCGGGTCACTGGGTGCGGCGTAAAAGGGATAACAAAGTCGAGTCCTTACGCTATTATTATATAGATTGCATATTCAGAACGAGGGTGGTCAAGTGTTTATTCATTAACGGCGATCACTCCCATTCATCATGAGAGCCTAATGCAAGATCAAGATGATCAGTTTCCTCGTCATTTACCACATCTGCTTCTCCTTCCTCTTCCACTTCATCTTGGTCTTCGTCTCCTGTCGTGAAGGGGTTCAAGCAAGCGTCACTAGAAACACAAGCGCAGTACACAGTGCATGATATCTTTCCATGGTGACAACTGCAACGTTCACTGCCGCACGCCTTCCCCGCCGCCTTACAGCTACACCGCACTACATCCATGAGATCTTGGGGTCCTGGGGGCTGATCAGAGGTTGCTGGTACTGGGGTGCCATCTTTGATTTCCCTCCCATACTTCGTGATGTCAAGTTCAGGTGGAGCCTGCTGGTCAGCAGATTTGGCGAGTATAGTCTGCAGATGAGTGCGCGAGATGTGCAGGAAGAGATTTTGGTCTGTTGGTGGTAGCGACATGATCTTGAGCAGCTTTCCAAACTTCTTTGTGTACATATGGTACCTCGCCTCACTCATAGTGGTCCCCTGTTGCTGACCATATAGAGCACAGAAGAATGCCTGTCCTGCTTCCATGAGCTGTGCATGGGTGGCATCAAGCTCGCCCAAGGCTGAGTACAGGCCTGGGAAGTCGCCAGCTCTCAGGTTCTTCAGGGCCGACACTTTCCCCTTGCCGTACAGGTATGAGGTGGTATCTGAACCAGTAATGTAGTGCATTCCCAGGACCTGCAGGCACTTGGGGTCGAGTTGGGCACAGGTGGCGTTGATGTCCCAAATGGGTCCATCCCACCGCTCCATTTGCACTGTGGCCTGGATCTTGTTTCGGTGCACCCAGTACACAAGCAGCACGAACACATCGGTGTCATCTGAGAGAATGCGGATCACTCGTCTGTCGGACTCGGCAGCCATGAGGAGGTACGAGATCATTGTTATGTCCGCTTCGTCATGGTTGAACACACCATCGCTGGGGCTCTCCACGGTGACTCCTTCGCCGAAGCTGTAGGTACTAAGAACTTTCGACAGCTGCAACTTGTTGTGCTTATTCCTCATGATGGCGTCTCGACTGGGCAGCTGTTGATGGTCAGGTCGTAGTTGCTGGAACGAAGGCCAGCACATCGCATACGCTCATGATCCTTCGCAGAAACGTTGTGATACTTGTCGAAGACTAAGACCTTCTTGCCAGCGAGAGAGGACAATTTCGTCTTGATGGAATAAACTATGACCGACACATCTCCTTTCGACGGCCACACGATGTGGTAGAGGAGTTGGCTCGCATCAACAATGGTGACATCAGGCGGCGGTGGTCGTCGTGTCTGTGCGCAGAGTTTGTGAGCCGGCGGTGCTTTGCTACCTTTCCTCAAGCAGCCATACTCGTCGATGAGCGATGGGGGTATTGGGCACAGCTCATATTGGAAGATGGGTGCTAGCTTCATCTGTCGCTGCTGTCCGACTATCAGCAGCCTGAAGAAGATAGTCTCCAGGTCAAAGATCGTCTTGTCCCCCATTTTCACACCTTTCTTTATGTGTTCCATGGTCTTGATGGAACTAGAGACGGTTGCATGGAATCCGGTGGGGAGGGATGCCCGGAACTTTGCAGCCATTCTCTCGCCTATGTCCACTGATTCGGCAACATTCACCTCGGCTTCAGGGGGACCAAATCTACCATTGGCGATGTTGTAGAGGTGTGGCGACTGATTTTCCAATGGGTGAGACATCTTGGACACCTCAAGCGAGATTCGACGTCTGTCATCTGCATCCATCTCCCTCCTCGTCTTGCCCTCCTCCTTGTGACGTGGTCCGCTGCTTGCAGTACTTGCTCCAGCTTGGGCATTGTTCTCCTTGACTGGGGGATTGGGGTAGATGTGCGCCATGGTGTCTGAGAGGTAGGCGATGATGGGAAAAGAATCGATCCATTCCGCGACCATCTCTGGAGAAAGTGTTATACCCTTGAGGCCACCTTTGCCAATTCGAATGGCAGTTTGTTCACCAAATTGGTGAGAGCTCACGCCATTCCAGCTACCCTCCTGGTGATGGCACACGAAGGCACCTGACATGAGCTCCGTTTTGGCCACGGGTGGCAGCAGGTGGCGCATCTCGAAAACATGATGGGTGATGTAGCGGGCGGAGTGGTGGTGGCCAGCAACGAAGAAGTAGGGGAGCGTAAGCTCGAGCGTGAGCTGCTGCAGCAGGAAATCTCCCTCCCTCTCGCTACGAAGCAGTTGATGGACGAGCAGAGTAGGCTTTATCAGATTATCGACCCAGTGCCTGCCGGTTAGGTGTTGCCGACACGTTTCAAGGTAGTCGCTTAAGTCCTGGAATGTTTTGGGACCAGTGGTGAGGACCTTGCTCAGAAGAGTAGTCAAAACCATCCGGAACGCTCGCATGGCCCGAACTCAAGACTTGCCGCTCATGATTCCTGTTAGCCCTCCAAACGCAGAGCTGAAGAGAGGCTCAATACCCGACTCGCGCATGAGTTTGCCGATGCAGCCACAGAAGGACTGCACGGTGTGCATGATGCCAGGCCTGAGAATGACGTTATTGAAGCGATTGACGTCATTCCACTTGATTTGGCTGGCCACCATGAACAGCTGCAGATCGACGGAGACGTGGACATAGGACATCCCGATGTCAGCCAACGACGTCTTGAGGTACTCCAGCGAAGTTAGCACCGTGTCCGGATGAGCGGCTTTGGCGTCGATGAGAGGTCCGAATATGTAGGTACTCGCTGGCTTCTTTTGAGCTTGATCATTGCGCGCCTCCCGATTGTTGAACCCACCCCACTCCATTGCGTTCTCCTGTGTGTTGAGCGTGTTTAGCCACTTCATGTCCTTCTCCTGCGCAGTAGCTAGACTCACCTGCCGGGCACATACTTCTTGGTAGGAGATGCCACAGGTGGCCTCTACAGCTGGTGGGTTCACCTTGGTCGGCCCGGTGTGGTGTTGCAGAGGAAGGCTTCCCGATGAGCTACTGCTGGTCTTTGACTGGGCAGCTTTCTTAGAGAGTCTGGGGATGATGAGGCTGCTCATCCCTGGCTTAGCGCGGCCATACTCTAGAATACCTGTGGGATGAGGTTGCTGGAATTCATGTGAGAGGACATGGGTAGTGCGTCGACCATTGGGTGTGACTACCTGGAGATCCAAGTTGTCAAACCACGCGAAGATGACACCGACGGTTCTACACAACCCCATAAACTGGTGGAGGACCTGTGCATTGTCACCTAGTAAACGAGCGGCCGATATTAGGAATCTCAGGGCCTCATCGTACGAGGTCGTGAAGCCATGCTCATGAAGGAGTTTGAGAAGGTCGGAACTACCATGCCGGTGCAACAGTTTGACGGCCAGCCCTAATGTTGTCTGATTTCTGGTACTTGTAACGTGACTCTGAATTGACTGGCTCAGGCTCAGAGATTTCTTGGTCACCTTACCACCGGAGACCAGGTCCGAAACCAACTTCAACAAACTTGGGCTGGTCGCCTTGATTGTGTTGGCCTGTGTAAACTCTGATCGGTCGTAATTGGCACTGTTGTACCTGACCGACCGTGCCTCATGCTTGATCTGCCTAACCATGGAAGCAATGCTCCTCTCATCCATATCGTCATCCTTAACTATCTTGAGAGTTTTAGCAACAGAGTCACGGAAACCAACAATGGTAGCACAGCCATCTACCCGAACAACTATAACATCCTTACTCATGCAGTCAGTTACCTTGCTAAACATGTCACGTCGAGCGAGCTTGCCACCTAGATCCGAGTACAGGGAATGCAGTTCAACACTATTCCATAATCTGGACCTGTCTCGGCTCATGTACTCAATGACTTCCTTCAGAGCATTTTCATCTGCACTACCAGTTGGCAAATCAGCATATGTGGGAACTTTCGTAAAACTGTTATAGCAGCGGACGTGGTACTTGCACTCAGCAGAAGGGAGATCAGAAACAAAAGCAAGGTGCAACTTGACCCTTCTAGCCACATCATCATTACGCTGCTCAGCAACATCAAGGAGCATATCTTTCATAGTTGGGAGTGGGTTACGTTCTGTGTCAAAACGTTCTTTGGTCATGCACTTACGAACGCGGTCCCATCGTTCTGTGTGTCTATCATCAATGGGTAAACATTCCTCGCTACAGAACATACAATCACGTTTGTACTCAAACACACCTTTGTCAGCTACCTTAGTATGAGACCTTGTAGTTGTCCTTACACCCTCATCTTCAGCTTTTCTTTTCTGTGACTTTCTTACTCTCTCAATTTTCTCTTTTGATGTAAGTACAGTAGCAACCTTTATGACAGGTTATGCTTTCGCATCCCCACCAACATCAATAATGTTCTGTAGCGTAGCCTGCGGGTCTCCATCTCCACGAGATTTGGCACACAAGATGAGCTTCCTGATCCCGTTTGCAGTGAATTTCGTTTCTTGTCCACCTCCGTGACACACCGGGAGAAGACACCTTGAGTCAGCCATATGCATACGTCTCTCTGAAAAGAAGACGAGGTGAGATTAGAATCAACGTATCGAGTTCATGAGTGGTGTGCAGTTGATGCAGGGGTCAAAAAGTTTGAACCCCCCAAATGTACAAAAATGACCTTTAACTTGACCTTTGCCCCTGAATTTGACCCCAAACCACACAACTGACCTCAGAAATCGGTTCCTCACATCGAAATTATAGGGGAAAAATATATCACACGTGATTGACGGTTGAATGGTTGAAAAGTTATTTTCCACCTCCGTCCGCAGCAGCCATCTTGGATTTATGCCAATTTATCGGAGTTCCCCCAAAGTTGCCACTCTGGCAACCATGCTAAATCTTTTCTATAGACCCATGTGAGTACGAAACCATCAAAAAACAATACACTTCTCGCAACAACAAGGTACTCAACCTGGCAACTGGACTGGAATGTCGCATATGTGTTTAATGACCATGTGTGTGGTTTTCAGAGCCCCATATCCTCATATTGTGCCAGTTGACCTTCCCCCAATACATGAAAGCAAGCTTTCTCTGTGATCATGACCTTCATCAGGTAATCTTCGTCATCCTCTATGCGACTGAGTATTTCCAAGGAAAAAGCCTTGCGATTTTGGTCTGTCATTTGGTTTGAGTTCTTGCAGAATCTGCACATTATCGGCAGTATCTGCACCTTCAGTATTTTATCCAAAATCCTGTGTTCAGTGGTGGTTGATAGTCCCAGTTCTCTGCATGCAAATCCAGTGTATAGTGGTGGTTGGTAATCCCAATTCTCTGCATGCAAATCCAGTGTACAGTGGTGGTTGGTAATCCCAGTTCTCTGCATGCAAATCCAGTGTACAGTGGTGGTTAGTAGTCCCAGTTCTCTGCATGCAAATCCAGTGTACAGTAGTGGTTGGTAATCCCAGTTCTCTGCATGCAAATCCAGTGTACAGTGGTGGTTGGTAATCCCAGTTCTCTGCATGCAAATCCAGTGTACAGTGGTGGTTGGTAGTCCCAGTTCTCTGCATGCAAATCCAGTGGACAGTGGTGGTTGGTAGTCCCAGTTCTCTGCATGCAAATCCAGTGTACAGTGGTGGTTGGTAGTCCCAGTTCTCTGCATGCAAATCCAGTGTACAGTGGTGGTTGGTAGTCCCAGTTCTCTGCATGCAAATCCAGTGTACAGTGGTGGTTGGTAGTCCCAGTTCTCTGCATGCAAATCCAGTGTACATTGGTGGTTGGTAATCCCAGTTCTCTGGATGCAAATCCAGGGTACAGTAGTGGTTGGTAATCCCAGTTCTCTGGATGTGCGTCAGATTGATTTTCTAGGACTTTGTTAAAATGTTTCACGCACACATTCAACGTCTGCTGCACTTGTAGTTGGTCAACCGGTATTTTTTTGTTTCTGACAACTTCCAGCCTCCTTAAACGTCTTGTACCACTCTCTGATATGAGTCCGCAATGGTGGATTCCTTCCATACCTTGTACGGAAATTACGCTTGCTTGTCGGATCACGTCTTGATGAACCATTTGACGCACTGAGCTTTCTCATGTGGATTCACCATTTTATTTTACATTAAATTACCAGACCTGTAAATATAGAAAATTTGGTTTGTGCAGCATAGAAAACAAAAGGGTATTGTTGTATCATTTGTGGTACTAAATATATTAACAACTAAATATATTAAGTTGTCCAGCTCTTTTTGGAACACCCTGTATGTATGTGTGTGTGTATATATATATATATATATATATATATATATATATATATATATATATATATATATATATATATATATATATATATATATATATATATATATACATATGTGTGTGTGTGTGCAATAAGGTGATGTTGGCAGATGACCTTGAGCAAAAGAGAGGGTGAAGAGAACAGAGAGAGGGAGTGAAAGAGCGGCAAAGCAGGATTTTAGGACCCGTGGGCTGATGCCGTCAGGTGCAGTTGCAGAATCAGAGTCGAGGATTGACAGAAACTTCTCCACCTTGTCAGGAGAAAAGGACACAGAGTCCAGGAGCTGCTGGGTACGACTGGGTACGGTGGGTACAGAGAGGGATGGGTTTGGGACACAAAATTTAGAGGCAAACACAGAGTTGAGGCATTCAGCTTTTTCATGTGCGGAGTCAGCCGTGTAGCCGTTTGAGGTGAGGGAGGGGATGGAGGGGGAACAAACACCAAAAACAGATTTGACCAGACACCACCAGGATTTGGAAGAGGGAGACAGGTAAGGCTTGTAGGCTTATATAATATATAAGGCTTATTGAAGAGATTGTGGTATTTAACATTGATATAAGGCTTACAGAAGAGTTGGGGTGTTTGACATTGATCTGACGCTTATTGAAGAGTTTGGGGTAGTTGACATATACCTGAGGCTATTGAGGAGTTTGTACAAAATAACATGCAGGACAAAGACATTCGGTAACCATCAGTATAACTTTATGTGAATTAAAAGAACACGCATAGAAAATGAACAAATGTATATGAATCAAGAGCTCTATCGGGGTAACATCTTTTTCACGAATCTAAAATAGACCTCTCCTTTGACACATCTGTGGCACATCCCAGAGACAGTTCCACTACCCAGACCTTCTTAAAAGCTGCACCTGCTGAGTCTCCAAGAGAAGGAAACTGACAAAACCTGGGGTAGACCCTGACTGGTCTTCGTCAACAGGTGGCTGGGAGATGGAATTCCGAATTAAAATCCCTGTTTTTCGAGGTTGGGGATTATCATAATGTCTCGTCACCCAGATATAAAAACATGTAGGTTAACAACCATGGTAATGAGTCCTTAAAGAGAAAGAGTGGGCAGCGTTCATGGCACCATCCTCAATTGGTGTGGGGTCTCACTCGGTGGTGTTGGTGTTGGGTGCAGGTATCATCATGTCGACATCTAGTTAATGTCAGCAAAGATGGAGTGGCTGAGCAGATACTGCATTGTCCGCTGTCTAAGAAGACTAGGTAATAGGTAAGAGGAGGTTGAGATTTGGTGCTTCGAAAGTTGATAGTTTCACAGGTAAGGGTACGGAGGATGTAGATACTCTGATCAGAAGAATGTGGGGAGCTTTATTGAAAGAAGTCAGAGAAACAGGATAAGTTTACAAGGGGTCTAGTTGAGGTATGTAAGAGTAGGCCTTTCTATCTTACATACCTCAACTCGATCTTACATACCTCAAGTATGGAGAATGGGAGGAAGAATTGAGTCAGTGTGGTGTTGGATTGAAAGTTAACACAGCACTTGATGGGTGTGGTCAACATGACTGACAATCATCAATGTAAAGCTGATTGGTCATCGGAATTTGATGATTATCATTTCCGCTTGTGCGCTTGAGGTGGGATTCAGGAGCAGGATAAGGAGTTCTGGAATAGTGTAGAGGACTTACCAAGAGGTTTTCCTTGAAGGTGGAAGAAAAGGGGGAGGTGATTTAAATGTGCAAGTAGGTCTTTAAATAGGAAGTATTTAGGAGTGACATGGGACCAGAAATGAGCAAGAAAAATGGATTTTGGAAACATAAGGGTGACGACTATTTGTAGCAAGCGATGTTTTTGTAAGAGGGAAAAACCTAATTCACCTATTACATGTGGACCCTGCAGGAGCCAAATAGATTAATTCTTCACAAGACAGAGGAATAGGCACAGAATCATAGATTGTAATGACATTCTAGGGGAGGTAGTAGTGATGTAGGAGATGGTTATTTATGTTAGTTTGGAAGCTGGTCAAGAATTTGAGACATCAGGAAGAGAAAAGTAAAATGTCGAGAGAACATCAGCGTGTGGAAGTTCCAGGGTGCCGAAAGAGTCAAATTTAAGGAAGTGTTTTGTTAGGAATATGTCCGGTAACAGAGGAGGAGTAGAAGGCAAGTGGGAGAGCAGGGTTGAGGCCTTTTTGTAGGGTAGCAGCTAAGGTGTGTAGTAAAACTAAATAATGGAGGACCAAATGGGAAAGCAGTCGGAAAACAGAGGTTAATGTGGGAACCAGACAGAATAAAATGGCCTACATTTAAGTAGGTAATGGAAAGGTAACAGCTTATTTGTAAGGTGGAAAAAAGCTGGGGAATGCAAGAAGGCAAATTGGGAACATTAATATTTTCAAGATCAATGGAGGAAAGGTTCTTCAATGTGGAAATGTACTATTTTAATTGATGGAGGTAATATTTTAAGGGACTTAACTGCTAAATGTGGAGAATAAGAGGGAAGTATTAGGACAGGAGAGTAAGGTGCAAGCGGCAGTAAGAGGAATAGGAGGTTGTGACAGCTCGAGGGAAATATTAAGGAAAAGTGAGTGGACTGTCAGGGGTGGTGATGGAGATGATTAAAGGAATGGGCGATGGAGGATGGGATTGATGTTGGCAGTGTTGGTTACCATCTAGGAGAAGGATAGGATACCAAAGGATTGGCAGGAGATTTACTTTGTGCCTACGTAGAAGGAAAAGGGAATGTTATGAAGTGTGGAAATTACAGGGGATTCAATCTGATGAAGCAAGTGTTAAAGATTTTGTGAAAGATTGGTGATGATAGGCCTGAGAGCTGGTGGGGATTGTTGTGATGTACTTTTGATTCGTGCTAGCGAGGGGAACAACAAATGTTAATTCTTAAGCAAAATAAGAAATGTTTGGAAGTGTTGTACTGATGAATAACTTGTATTGTGGATTAGTGGATCCAGAGAAAGCATGTCATAGGGTTTCGGTGTCTGAGGAAGAAGGGATACCTGATACACATTTAAGGAGAGTTAAGGTTATGTATGAGGGACCTAAGATCCACCGCATGTTCATCCATTGCTCCTGAACCACTGCTTCAATGTCCCTTCATTTTTTGCAGTCACAGCCATCTGCGATTGACCACTGAGGGTTCTTGTTGTTGTTGCTGTTGTTGTATAGCCCCGGATAGTTCTCTTGAAAAGGAGACAGTCGACATGGAGACAGTCGATCGATCTCCCAGGAGCGACCCATAGACGCCCCACATCCAGGATGGTGTACCCCCGTTTTCATGAAGTCAGGGCCACTACGGGGTTAGAGAGAGAGAGAGAGAGGGAGAGAGAGAGGGAGAGAGAGAGAGAGAAAGAAAGAGAGAGGCAAGGGGGTAAGGGCCGGTCCACAGGGACCGAGCGGAACTCTGGCCGTGACTGCGCTGCCCTGACAAATCCGGGCAGCAGGGAAGAATGGGCAAGATTTGGCCCCAACTTGCGTTGGGGGGGGGGGGGGTACATCCACCACAAAGAGGCGTCCTCGATAGTTCTACTCTGACGGTTGTTAGCAATGTTGGTCGTGCCATCTTTAAAGTGTTTCATCCATTTACTGATATTATTGTGACACATGCATACATCGCAGTAGACAATACACATTCCCTGTAAATTTCCACCGCATACACATTTTCCTTCAAATAAATTCAAATAGAGCTTGCTGGTTGAAGGACTTGCTTTGGGTAGCCATTTGCTCTGGGAACAATGCATTATCTCATGAGAAAACAACCCAATGCTTTAAACAGTCTGCTAATAGATTATGTGCATGCACAGTCATTACATCTAATGTGACGTGAAATAAGCAGTAATCAATATCGACGGTCTTGATAAAAAATAAAATAAACAAGTACAGATACATGCAAAGTCCACCGCCCCCATGCCAAAATAAATAAATAACATCCTCCAGCGCGGCATTGCCGGGGCACCTGAGGCGCCCGGCAATACCACAGTGCAGCTCATAGACACTGTGTTGGGAGGGAGAGGTGTACAATAATTGATTGATTAATTGCATAATTAAAATCAATAAATAATAATCATAAAATATTTTCTTAATCAATTGGCTAATAGCATACCGAAACCACCAGTGCTTCATTCGAAGCTATAACTTTTTGAAACTGAATTAAATAAGTCATTAATCGAAAAAGTGAAATAATTAATTGATTAATCAATAAATCAAAAATATCCTTGATAGCCACATCACTTGGTCACTCTCATGTCCAAATATTAGCTTCCTAGCTCAAAAGGTGCCTGAGATATTGTCCAGATGAGAAAGAAAATAAATAAATGATTAATAATGAAAAAAAAAAATTATAAACATTAAAAAATAATAATAATCAATTGGCTAAAAGAATACCTAAACCATCACCGTTTCATCAGAATCTGTAACTTTTACAAAATAATTAATTTAGTCATTAATCAAATAAATAATGAATCGATTAATTGATTAATCAATAAATCAAAATATCCGTTATAGTCAAATCACTTGGTCATTGGCATGTCCAAATATCAGCTTCCTAGCTCAAAAGGTGCCTGAGATAATGCCCAGAAGAGAAAGGAAATAAATAAGTACTTAATTAAGCAATAATAATTAAATAACTAATCAATTAATAGATTAATCAAAAAGCAAAAAATATTGTTTTTGCCAAAGCACCTGCTCACTATTGTGCAGAAATTTCAGCTCAAAGGATGGCTGAGATATCGCCTGGACAAACAAACAAACAAACAAACAAATAACCGGAGTGAAACTGAGTACTCCCTTTCAGCGTGCGTCATTTCCAGGGCACCTTCGGTGCCCGGCAATGGCGTTATGCAGCACCTGGAGATGGCATAGGAAAGGAGCGGTGTACAAAACATTTGTACCACCGTTGTACTTCATCATCAGGAGTAATCGGGAGGGAATCAGTAGTTTCCCACATTAACACTACGATCTACAATGGTCGATATTTAAGAGCATATACAGAGAAACATCAAATGTGGATAAATGTGTGTGTATTTGTGTGTGTGTATTTGTGTGTGTGTATTTGTGTGTGTGTGTATTTGTGTGTGTGTATGTGTGTGTATTTGTGTGTGCATTTGTGTCAGTTTGTGTGTGTGTGTGTGTGTGTGTGTGTGTATTTGTGTGTGCATGTGTGTCTGTGTGTGTGTGGATTTGCGTGAGTGTGTGTGACTGTGTGTGTGTGTGTGTGTGTGTGTTTGTGTGTGTGTGTGTGTGTGTGGATTTGTGTGCATGTGTGTGACTGTGTGTGTGGATTTGTGTGTGCATGTGTCAGTGTGTGTGTGTGTGTGTGTGGAATTGTGTGTGCATGTCAGTGTGTGTGTGTGTGTGTGTGTGTGTGTGTGTGTGTGTGTGTGTGTGTGTGTGTGTGTGTGGATTTGTTTGTGCATGTGTGTCAGTGTGTGCGTGTGTGTGTTTGTGTGTGACTGTGTGTGTGGATTTGTGTGTGCATGTGTCAGTGTGTGTGTGTGTGTGTGTGTGTGTGTGTGTGTGTGTGTGTGTGTGTGTGGAATTGTGTGTGCATGTGTCAGTGTGTGTGTGTGTGTGTGTGTGTGTGTGTGTGTGTGTGTGTGTGTGTGTGTGTGTGTGGAATTGTGTGTGCATGTGTCAGTGTGTGTGTGTGTGTGTGGATTTGTGTGTGCATGTGTGTCAGTGTGTGTGTGTGTGTGTGTTTGTGTTTTTTTTTCCAGCTAGTTGACTACATCCTGCAGCGATCTTTCATACTGACTCTTACATTCAGACATTTGTTTGTGCCACACACTTTCTTACACCGGTACAAATGTTGTTTTAACCATTCAAACTTGAAACGCAACATGAACAAGGATGAAAAACAAGCAAACCCGAAATCTATGTCCACAAAAGAAAAAAGGAATATATAAAAACGTAACTCGCCAAATCACAAAAAGCGCATCAGCGTTGCAGGACTTGTTGCTCAAGGGGAAAACTACGGGGAGAAAAGTTTCAGGAGCCGTTTCATGAGTGCATTGCCCGCAGAGGTTAAGAATGTGTTCGTGCGGGAACATACATCAGCCCGCAGCGATGCACGGACGCGCTCGCTTCGCCTCGGAACAACAGGGATAAGCAGGCGGCCTCTGAATCATTGTGTCTTGCGAAAATCAATGGGAGGCAGCTGCGAGTATTGGAAAATGATAACTGTATAAATGGCTTCATTTCGCCCCTGACGGCCTAATCTGTCATTTGCTGGACGAAGCGCAGGTTATTGCGCCAACTTTGATAATTAATGGCTTGGCCGCCGAGCAAAGGTAAAGCCACAAGAGTCATTCAGTGTCGCTTTTGGACTTAACTTCGGGTGATACTTTTGTTGCATCGCGAAGATTTTCACAATATATTTACTCGCCTCGAACTTATTGAATAATTGCGTCGGGAAAACAAAACTTCCCAGTCTTATATCTCCCGCAACACGTGGCATGTCGTACGTCGATTCCATGCAATTTAATATATGCTGAGAGAGTAAAATTTAAAAAATGAAGGACTCCATGTGTATCAATTGATGAACGAGCGATGAACATGAGCAGCCAAGACCAATGGCATAATGACATGTAAAGGGATATTCGGCCGGACATGAAGATCTATCGAGGAGATTTGTTAAAATCGTCCATTTCATAAGGTTTTCTATTCGGGTGCAGGTGCAAACTCATTCAGAATGTAAAAGGGTGTAAAGGGGTGTAAAAATCTCAATTCATTAACCAGGTAAAACTTTTTCTTGAGAATGTCCCTACATTGACCATGTGAAACTTTTTCTTGAGAATGTCCCTTAATTTACCATGTGAAGCTTTTTCTTGAGAATGTCCCTACATTGACCATGTGAAACTTTTTCTTGAGAATGTCCCTACATTGACCATGTGAAACTTTTTCTTGAGAATGTCCCTACATTGACCATGTGAAACTTTTTCTTGAGAATGTCCCTTAATTTACCATGTGAAGCTTTTTCTTGAGAATGTCCCTTAATTTACCATGTGAAGCTTTTTCTTGAGAATGTCCCTTAATTTACCATGTGAAACTTTTTCAGGAGAATGTCCTTTCATTGACCATGTGAAACTTTTTCTTGAGAATGTCCCTTAATTTACCATGTGAAGCTTTTTCTTGAGAATGTCCCTTAATTTACCATGTGAAACTTTTTCTTGAGAATGTCCCTTAATTTACCATGTGAAACTTTTTCTTGAGAATGTCCCTTAATTTACCATGTGAAGCTTTTTCTTGAGAATGTCCCTTAATTTACCATGTGAAACTTTTTCTTGAGAATGTCCCTTAATTTACCATGTGAAACTTTTTCTTGAGAATGTCCCTTAATTTACCATGTGAAACTTTTTCTTGAGAATGTCCCTTAATTTACCATGTGAAACTTTTTCTTGAGAATGTCCCTTAATTTACCATGTGAAGCTTTTTCAGGAGAATGTAATTTCATTGACCATGTGAAACTTTTTCTTGAGAATGTCCCTACATTGACCATGTGAAACTTTTTCTTGACAATGTCCCTTAATTTACCATGTGAAACTTTTTCTTGAGAATGTCCCTTAATTTACCATGTGAAACTTTTTCTTGAGAATGTCCCTTAATTTACCATGTGAAGCTTTTTCAGGAGAATGTAATTTCATTGACCATGTGAAACTTTTTCTTGAGAATGTCCCTACATTGACCATGTGAAACTTTTTCTTGACAATGTCCCTTAATTTACCATGTGAAACTTTTTCTTGAGAATGGCCCTTAATTTACCATGTGAAGCTTTTTCTTGAGAATGTCTCTTCATTGACCATGTGAAACTTTTTCTTGAGAATGTCCCTACATTGACCATGTGAAACTTTTTCTTGAGAATGTCCCTTAATTTACCATGTGAAGCTTTTTCAGGAGAATGTAATTTCATTGACCATGTGAAACTTTTTCTTGAGAATGTCCCTTAATTTACCATGTGAAACTTTTTCTTGAGAATGGCCCTTAATTTACCATGTGAAGCTTTTTCTTGAAAATGTCCCTTCATTGACCATGTGAAACTTTTTCTTGAAAATGTCCCTTCATTGACCATGTGAAACTTTTTCTTGAGAATGTCTCTTCATTGACGATGTCAAACTTTTTCAGTAGAATGTCCCTTCATTGACCATGTGAAACCTATTCTTGAAAATGTCCCTACATTAACGAAGTGAAACTTTTTCAGTAGAATGTCCCTTCATTGACCAAGTGAAACTTTTTCTTGAGAATGTCCCTTCATTGACCAAGTGAAACTTTTTCTTGAGAATGTGCTTTCATTGACCAAGTGAAACTTTTTCTTGAGAATGTCCCTTCATTGACCATGTGAAACTTTTTCTTGAGAATGTCCCTTCATTGACCATGTGAAACTTTTTCAGTAGAATGTCCCTTCATTGACCAAGTGAAACTTTTTCTTGAGAATGTCCCTTCATTGACCATGTGAAACTTTTTCAGTAGAATGTCCCTTCATTAACCAAGTGAAACTTTTTCTTGAGAATGTCCCGACATTAACGAAGTGAAACTTTTTCTTGAGAATGTCCCTTCATTAACCATGGAAAACTTTTTCTTGAGAATGTCCCGACATTAACGAAGTGAAACTTTTTCTTGAGAATGTCCTTTCATTTACCATGTAAAACTTTTTCAGGAAAATGTCCCTTCATTAACCATGTGAAACTTTTTCTTGAGAATGTCCCTTCATTGACCAAGTGAAACTTTTTCTTGAGAATGTCCCTTCATTTACCATGACAAACTTTTTCTTGAGAATGTCCCTTCATTGACCATGTGAAACTTTTTCTTGAGAATGTCCCTTCATTGACCAAGTGAAACTTTTTCTTGAGAATGTCCCTTCATTGACCAAGTGAAACTTTTTCTTGAGAATGTCCCTTCATTGACCATGTGAAACTTTTTCAGTAGAATGTCCCTACATTAACGAAGTGAAACTTTTTCTTGAGAATGTCCCTACATTAACGAAGTGAAACTTTTTCTTGAGAATGTCCCTTCATTAACCATGTAAAACATTTTCAGGAGAATGTCCCTTCATTAACCATGTAAAACCTTTTCTTGAGAATGTTCCTTCATTGACCATGTAAAACTTTTTCAGGAGAATGTCCTTTCATTGACCATGTGAAACGTTTTCTTAAGAATTTCCCTTCATTGACCAAGTGAAACTTTTTCTTGACAATGTCCCTTCATTGACCATGTGAAACTTATTCTTGAGAATGTCCCTTCATTGACGATGTGAAACTTATTCTTGAGAATGTCCCTTCATTGACCACGTGAAACTTTTTCTTGAGAATGTCCCTTCATTGACCAAGTGAAACTTTTTCTTGAGAATGTCCCTTCATTGACCAAGTGAAACTTTTTCTTGAGAATGTCCCTTAATTGACCAAGTGAAACTTCTTCTTGAGAATGTCCCTTCATTGACCACGTGAAACTTTTTCTTGAGAATGTCCCTTCATTATCCAAGTGAAACTTTTTCTTGAGAATGTCCCTTCCTTGACCAAGTGAAACTTTTTCTTGAGAATGTCCCTACATTGACCATGTGAAAATTTTTCTTGAGAATGTCCCTTCATTAACCATGTAAAACCTTTTCTTGAGAATGTCCCTTCATTGACCAAGTGAAACTTTTTCTTGAGAATGTCCCTTCCTTGACCAAGTGAAACTTTTTCTTGAGAATGTCCCTTCATTAACCATGTGAAACTATTTCTTGAGAATGTCCCTTCATTAACCATGTGAAACTTTTTCTTGAGAATGTCTCTTCATTGACGATGTGAAACTTTTTCTTGAGAATGTCCCTTAAATTACCATATAAAACTTTTTCAGGAGAATGTCCCTTCATTGACCATGTGAAACATTTTCTTGAGAATGTCCCTTCATTGACCACGTGAAACTTTTTCTTGAGAATGTCCCTTCATTGACCAAGTGAAACTTTTTCTTGACAATGTCCCTTCATTGACCATGTGAAACATTTTCTTGAGAATGTCCCTTCATTGACCATGTGAAACATTTTCTTGAGAATGTCCCTTCATTGACCAAGTGAAACTTTTTCTTGACAATGTCCCTTCATTGACCATGTGAAACTTATTCTTGAGAATGTCCCTTCATTGACGATGTGAAACTTATTCTTGAGAATGTCCCTTCATTGACCACGTGAAACTTTTTCTTGAGAATGTCCCTTCATTGACCAAGTGAAACTTTTTCTTGAGAATGTCCCTTCATTGACCAAGTGAAACTTTTTCTTGAGAATGTCCCTTCATTGACCAAGTGAAACTTTTTCTTGAGAATGTCCCTTAATTGACCAAGTGAAACTTCTTCTTGAGAATGTCCCTTCATTGACCACGTGAAACTTTTTCTTGAGAATGTCCCTTCATTATCCAAGTGAAACTTTTTCTTGAGAATGTCCCTTCCTTGACCAAGTGAAACTTTTTCTTGAGAATGTCCCTACATTGACCATGTGAAAATTTTTCTTGAGAATGTCCCTTCATTAACCATGTAAAACCTTTTCTTGAGAATGTCCCTTCATTTACCATGAGAAACTTTTTCTTGAGAATGTCCCTTCATTGACCAAGTGAAACTTTTTCTTGAGAATGTCCCTTCCTTGACCAAGTGAAACTTTTTCTTGAGAATGTCCCTTCATTGACCACGTGAAACTTTTTCTTGAGAATGTCCCTTCATTGACCACGTGAAACTTTTTCTTGAGAATGTCCCTTCATTAACCATGTGAAACTATTTCTTGAGAATGTCCCTTCATTAACCATGTGAAACTTTTTCTTGAGAATGTCTCTTCATTGACGATGTGAAACTTTTTCTTGAGAATGTCCCTTAATTTACCATATAAAACTTTTTCAGGAGAATGTCCCTTCATTGACCATGTGAAACATTTTCTTGAGAATGTCCCTTAATTTACCATGTGAAGCTTTTTCTTGAGAATGTCCCTTCATTGACCATGTGAAACTTTTTCAGTAGAATGTCCCTTAATTTACCATGTGAAACTTTTTCAGTAGAATGTCCCTTCATTGACCATGTGAAACGTATTCTTGAGAATGTCCCTACATTAACGAAGTGAAACTTTTTCAGTAGAATGTCCCTTCATTGACCAAGTGAAACTTTTTCTTGAGAATGTGCTTTCAGTGACCAAGTGAAACTTTTTCTTGATAATGGCCCTTCATTTACCATGTGAAACTTTTTCTTAAGAATGTCCCTTCATTGACCATGTGAAACTTTTTCTTGAGAATGTCTCTTCATTGACCAAGTGAAACTTTTTCTTGAGAATGTCTCTTCATTGACCATGTGAAACTTTTTCTTGAGAATGTCCCTTCATTTACCATGACAAACTTTTTCTTGAGAATGTCTCTTCATTGACCAAGTGAAACTTTTTCTTAAGAATGTCCCTTCATTGACCAAGTGAAACTTTTTCTTGAGAATAGCCCTTCATTGACCATGTGAAACTTTTTCAGTAGAATGTCCCTACATTAACGAAGTGAAACTTTTTCTTGAGAATGTCCCTACATTGACCACGTGAAACTTTTTCTTGAGAATGTCCCTTCATTGACCAAGTGAAACTTTTTCTTGAGAATGCCCCTTCATTGACCACGTGAAACTTTTTCTTGAGAATGTCCCTTCATTAACCAAGTGAAACTTTTTCTTGAGAATGTCCCTTAATTGACCAAGTGAAACTTCTTCTTGAGAATGTCCCTTCATTGACCAAGTGAAACTTTTTCTTGAGAATGTCCCTTCATTATCCAAGTGAAACTTTTTCTTGAGAATGTCCCTTCCTTGACCAAGTGAAACTTTTTCTTGAGAATGTCCCTACATTGACCATGTGAAAATTTTTCTTGAGAATGTCCCTTCATTAACCATGTAAAACCTTTTCTTGAGAATGTCCCTTCATTTACCATGAGAAACTTTTTCTTGAGAATGTCCCTTCATTGACCAAGTGAAACTTTTTCTTGAGAATGTCCCTTCCTCGACCAAGTGAAACTTTTTCTTGAGAATGTCCCTTCATTGACCACGTGAAACTTTTTCTTGATAATGTCCCTTCATTAACCATGTGAAACTATTTCTTGAGAATGTCCCTTCATTAACCATGTGAAACTTTTTCTTGAGATTGTCCCTTCCTTGACCAAGTGAAACTTTTTCTTGAGAATGTCCCTTCATTGACCAAGTGAAACTTTTTCTTGATAATGTCCCTTCATTAACCATGTGAAACTATTTCTTGAGAATGTCCCTTCATTAACCATGTGAAACTTTTTCTTGAGAATGTCTCTTCATTGACGATGTGAAACTTTTTCTTGAGAATGTCCCTTAATTTACCATATAAAACTTTTTCAGGACAATGTCCCTTCATTGACCATGTGAAACATTTTCTTGAGAATGTCCCTTAATTTACCATGTGAAGCTTTTTCTTGAGAATGTCCCTTCATTGACCATGTGAAACTTTTTCAGTAGAATGTCCCTTCATTGACCATGTGAAACGTATTCTTGAGAATGTCCCTACATTAACGAAGTGAAACTTTTTCAGTAGAATGTCCCTTCATTGACCAAGTGAAACTTTTTCTTGAGAATGTGCTTTCAGTGACCAAGTGAAACTTTTTCTTGATAATGGCCCTTCATTTACCATGTGAAACTTTTTCTTAAGAATGTCCCTTCATTGACCATGTGAAACTTTTTCTTGAGAATAGCCCTTCATTGACCATGTGAAACTTTTTCAGTAGAATGTCCCTACATTAACGAAGTGAAACTTTTTCTTGAGAATGTCCCTACATTAACGAAGTGAAACTTTTTCTTGAGAATGTCCCTTCATTAACCATGTAAAACTTTTTCTTGAGAATGTCCCTTCATTAACCATGTGAAACTTTTTCTTGAGAATGTCCCTTCATTTACCATGAGAAACTTTTTCTTGAGAATGTCCCTTCATTGACCAAGTGAAACTTTTTCTGGAGAATGTCCCTTCATTGACCACGTGAAACTTTTTCTTGAGAATGTCCCTTCATTGACCAAGTGAAACTTTTTCTTGAGAATGTCCCTTCCTTGACCAAGTGAAACTTTTTCTTGAGAATGTCCCTACATTGACCATGTGAAAATTTTTCTTGAGAATGTCCCTTCATTAACCATGTAAAACCTTTTCTTGAGAATGTCCCTTCATTTACCATGAGAAACTTTTTCTTGAGAATGTCCCTTCATTGACCAAGTGAAACTTTTTCTTGAGAATGTCCCTTCCTTGACCAAGTGAAACTTTTTCTTGAGAATGTCCCTTCATTGACCACGTGAAACTTTTTCTTGATAATGTCCCTTCATTAACCATGTGAAACTTTTTCTTGAGAATGTCTCTTCATTGACGATGTGAAACTTTTTCTTGAGAATGTCCCTTTATTGACCATGTGAAACTTTTTCTTGAGAATGTCCCTTCATTAACCATGTGAAACTTTTTCTTGAGAATGTCCCTTCATTAACCATGTGAAACTTTTTCTTGAGAATGTCTCTTCATTGACGATGTGAAACTTTTTCTTGAGAATGTCCCTTAATTTACCATATAAAACTTTTTCAGGAGAATGTCCCTTCATTAACCATGTGAAACTTTTTCATGAGAATGTTCCTTCATTGACCAAGTGAAAATTTTTCTTGACAATGTCCCTTCATTGACCATGTGAAACTTATTCTTGAGAATGTCCCTTCATTGTCGATGTGAAAATTTTTCTTGAGAATGTCCCTTCATTGACCACGTGAAACTTTTTCTTGAGAATGTCCCTTCATTGACCAAGTGAAACTTTTTCTTGAGAATGTCCCTTAATTGACCAAGTGAAACTTCTTCTTGAGAATGTCCCTTCATTGACCACGTGAAACTTTTTCTTGAGAATGTCCCTTCATTATCCAAGTGAAACTTTTTCTTGAGAATGTCCCTTAATTGACCAAGTGAAACTTTTTCTTGAGAATGTCCCTTCATTGACGAAGTGAAACTTTTTCTTGAAAATGTCCCTTCATTGACCATGTGAAACCTTTTCTTGAGAATGTCCCTTCATTGACCATGTAAAACTTTTTCTTGAGAATGTCCCTTCATTAACCATGTGAAACGTTTTCTTGAGAATGTCTCTTCAATGATGATGTGAAACCTTTTCTTGAGAATGTCCCTTCATTGACCAAGTGAAACTTTTTCTTGAGAATGTCTCTTCAATGACGATGTGAAACCTTTTCTTGAGAATGTCCCTTCATTGACCAAGTGAAACTTTTTCTTGAGAATGTCCCTTCATTGACCAAGTGAAACTTTTTCTTGAAAATGTCCCTTCATTAACCATGTGAAACCTTTTCATGAGAATGTCCCTTTATTGACCATGTGAAACTTTTTCTTGAGAATGTCCCTTCATTAACCATGTGAAACGTTTTCTTGAGAATGTCTCTTCAATGACGATGTGAAACCTTTTCTTGAGAATGTCCCTTCATTGACCAAGTGAAACCATTTCTTGAGAATGTCCCTTCATTGACCAAGTGAAACGTTTTCTTGAAAATGTCCCTTCATTGACCAAGTGAAACTTTTTCTTGAGAATGTCTCTTCATTGACCATGAAAAACATTTTCTTGAGAATGTCCCTTCATTAACCATGTGAAACTTTTTCTTGAGAATGTCTCTTCATTAACCATGTAAAACTTTTTCTTGAGAATGTCCCTTCATTTACCATGAGAAACTTTTTCTTGAGAATGTCCCTTCATTAACCATGTAAAACTTTTTCTTGAGAATGTCCCTTCATTGACCAAGTGAAACTTTTTCTTGAGAATGTCCCTTCATTGACCAAGTGAAACTTTTTCTTGAGAATGTGCTTTCATTGACCATGTGAAACTTTTTCTTGAGAATGTCCCTTCATTGACCATGTGAAACTTTTTCAGTAGAATGTCCCTTCATTGACCATGTGAAACTTTTTCAGTAGAATGTCCCTTCATTGACCAAGTGAAACTTTTTCTTGAGAATGTCCCTTCATTGACCATGTGAAACTTTTTCAGTAGAATGTCCCTTCATTAACCAAGTGAAACTTTTTCTTGAGAATGTCCCGACATTAACGAAGTGAAACTTTTTCTTGAGAATGTCCCTTCATTAACCATGGAAAACTTTTTCTTGAGAATGTCCCGACATTAACGAAGTGAAACTTTTTCTTGAGAATGTCCTTTCATTTACCATGTAAAACTTTTTCAGGAAAATGTCCCTTCATTAACCATGTGAAACTTTTTCTTGAGAATGTCCCTTCATTGACCAAGTGAAACTTTTTCTTGAGAATGTCCCTTCATTTACCATGACAAACTTTTTCTTGAGAATGTCCCTTCATTGACCATGTGAAACTTTTTCTTGAGAATGTCCCTTCATTGACCAAGTGAAACTTTTTCTTGAGAATGTCCCTTCATTGACCAAGTGAAACTTTTTCTTGAGAATGTCCCTTCATTGACCATGTGAAACTTTTTCAGTAGAATGTCCCTACATTAACGAAGTGAAACTTTTTCTTGAGAATGTCCCTACATTAACGAAGTGAAACTTTTTCTTGAGAATGTCCCTTCATTAACCATGTAAAACATTTTCAGGAGAATGTCCCTTCATTAACCATGTAAAACCTTTTCTTGAGAATGTTCCTTCATTGACCATGTAAAACTTTTTCAGGAGAATGTCCTTTCATTGACCATGTGAAACGTTTTCTTAAGAATTTCCCTTCATTGACCAAGTGAAACTTTTTCTTGACAATGTCCCTTCATTGACCATGTGAAACTTATTCTTGAGAATGTCCCTTCATTGACGATGTGAAACTTATTCTTGAGAATGTCCCTTCATTGACCACGTGAAACTTTTTCTTGAGAATGTCCCTTCATTGACCAAGTGAAACTTTTTCTTGAGAATGTCCCTTCATTGACCAAGTGAAACTTTTTCTTGAGAATGTCCCTTAATTGACCAAGTGAAACTTCTTCTTGAGAATGTCCCTTCATTGACCACGTGAAACTTTTTCTTGAGAATGTCCCTTCATTATCCAAGTGAAACTTTTTCTTGAGAATGTCCCTTCCTTGACCAAGTGAAACTTTTTCTTGAGAATGTCCCTACATTGACCATGTGAAAATTTTTCTTGAGAATGTCCCTTCATTAACCATGTAAAACCTTTTCTTGAGAATGTCCCTTCATTGACCAAGTGAAACTTTTTCTTGAGAATGTCCCTTCCTTGACCAAGTGAAACTTTTTCTTGAGAATGTCCCTTCATTGACCACGTGAAACTTTTTCTTGAGAATGTCCCTTCATTGACCACGTGAAACTTTTTCTTGAGAATGTCCCTTCATTAACCATGTGAAACTATTTCTTGAGAATGTCCCTTCATTAACCATGTGAAACTTTTTCTTGAGAATGTCTCTTCATTGACGATGTGAAACTTTTTCTTGAGAATGTCCCTTAATTTACCATATAAAACTTTTTCAGGAGAATGTCCCTTCATTGACCATGTGAAACATTTTCTTGAGAATGTCCCTTCATTGACCACGTGAAACTTTTTCTTGAGAATGTCCCTTCATTGACCAAGTGAAACTTTTTCTTGACAATGTCCCTTCATTGACCATGTGAAACATTTTCTTGAGAATGTCCCTTCATTGACCATGTGAAACATTTTCTTGAGAATGTCCCTTCATTGACCAAGTGAAACTTTTTCTTGACAATGTCCCTTCATTGACCATGTGAAACTTATTCTTGAGAATGTCCCTTCATTGACGATGTGAAACTTATTCTTGAGAATGTCCCTTCATTGACCACGTGAAACTTTTTCTTGAGAATGTCCCTTCATTGACCAAGTGAAACTTTTTCTTGAGAATGTCCCTTCATTGACCAAGTGAAACTTTTTCTTGAGAATGTCCCTTAATTGACCAAGTGAAACTTCTTCTTGAGAATGTCCCTTCATTGACCACGTGAAACTTTTTCTTGAGAATGTCCCTTCATTATCCAAGTGAAACTTTTTCTTGAGAATGCCCCTTCCTTGACCAAGTGAAACTTTTTCTTGAGAATGTCCCTACATTGACCATGTGAAAATTTTTCTTGAGAATGTCCCTTCATTAACCATGTAAAACCTTTTCTTGAGAATGTCCCTTCATTTACCATGAGAAACTTTTTCTTGAGAATGTCCCTTCATTGACCAAGTGAAACTTTTTCTTGAGAATGTCCCTTCCTTGACCAAGTGAAACTTTTTCTTGAGAATGTCCCTTCATTGACCACGTGAAACTTTTTCTTGAGAATGTCCCTTCATTGACCACGTGAAACTTTTTCTTGAGAATGTCCCTTCATTAACCATGTGAAACTATTTCTTGAGAATGTCCCTTCATTAACCATGTGAAACTTTTTCTTGAGAATGTCTCTTCATTGACGATGTGAAACTTTTTCTTGAGAATGTCCCTTAATTTACCATATAAAACTTTTTCAGGAGAATGTCCCTTCATTGACCATGTGAAACATTTTCTTGAGAATGTCCCTTAATTTACCATGTGAAGCTTTTTCTTGAGAATGTCCCTTCATTGACCATGTGAAACTTTTTCAGTAGAATGTCCCTTAATTTACCATGTGAAACTTTTTCAGTAGAATGTCCCTTCATTGACCATGTGAAACGTATTCTTGAGAATGTCCCTACATTAACGAAGTGAAACTTTTTCAGTAGAATGTCCCTTCATTGACCAAGTGAAACTTTTTCTTGAGAATGTGCTTTCAGTGACCAAGTGAAACTTTTTCTTGATAATGGCCCTTCATTTACCATGTGAAACTTTTTCTTAAGAATGTCCCTTCATTGACCATGTGAAACTTTTTCTTGAGAATGTCTCTTCATTGACCAAGTGAAACTTTTTCTTGAGAATGTCTCTTCATTGACCATGTGAAACTTTTTCTTGAGAATGTCCCTTCATTTACCATGACAAACTTTTTCTTGAGAATGTCTCTTCATTGACCAAGTGAAACTTTTTCTTAAGAATGTCCCTTCATTGACCAAGTGAAACTTTTTCTTGAGAATAGCCCTTCATTGACCATGTGAAACTTTTTCAGTAGAATGTCCCTACATTAACGAAGTGAAACTTTTTCTTGAGAATGTCCCTACATTGACCACGTGAAACTTTTTCTTGAGAATGTCCCTTCATTGACCAAGTGAAACTTTTTCTTGAGAATGCCCCTTCATTGACCACGTGAAACTTTTTCTTGAGAATGTCCCTTCATTAACCAAGTGAAACTTTTTCTTGAGAATGTCCCTTAATTGACCAAGTGAAACTTCTTCTTGAGAATGTCCCTTCATTGACCAAGTGAAACTTTTTCTTGAGAATGTCCCTTCATTATCCAAGTGAAACTTTTTCTTGAGAATGTCCCTTCCTTGACCAAGTGAAACTTTTTCTTGAGAATGTCCCTACATTGACCATGTGAAAATTTTTCTTGAGAATGTCCCTTCATTAACCATGTAAAACCTTTTCTTGAGAATGTCCCTTCATTTACCATGAGAAACTTTTTCTTGAGAATGTCCCTTCATTGACCAAGTGAAACTTTTTCTTGAAAATGTCCCTTCCTCGACCAAGTGAAACTTTTTCTTGAGAATGTCCCTTCATTGACCACGTGAAACTTTTTCTTGATAATGTCCCTTCATTAACCATGTGAAACTATTTCTTGAGAATGTCCCTTCATTAACCATGTGAAACTTTTTCTTGAGATTGTCCCTTCCTTGACCAAGTGAAACTTTTTCTTGAGAATGTCCCTTCATTGACCAAGTGAAACTTTTTCTTGATAATGTCCCTTCATTAACCATGTGAAACTATTTCTTGAGAATGTCCCTTCATTAACCATGTGAAACTTTTTCTTGAGAATGTCTCTTCATTGACGATGTGAAACTTTTTCTTGAGAATGTCCCTTAATTTACCATATAAAACTTTTTCAGGACAATGTCCCTTCATTGACCATGTGAAACATTTTCTTGAGAATGTCCCTTAATTTACCATGTGAAGCTTTTTCTTGAGAATGTCCCTTCATTGACCATGTGAAACTTTTTCAGTAGAATGTCCCTTCATTGACCATGTGAAACGTATTCTTGAGAATGTCCCTACATTAACGAAGTGAAACTTTTTCAGTAGAATGTCCCTTCATTGACCAAGTGAAACTTTTTCTTGAGAATGTGCTTTCAGTGACCAAGTGAAACTTTTTCTTGATAATGGCCCTTCATTTACCATGTGAAACTTTTTCTTAAGAATGTCCCTTCATTGACCATGTGAAACTTTTTCTTGAGAATAGCCCTTCATTGACCATGTGAAACTTTTTCAGTAGAATGTCCCTACATTAACGAAGTGAAACTTTTTCTTGAGAATGTCCCTACATTAACGAAGTGAAACTTTTTCTTGAGAATGTCCCTTCATTAACCATGTAAAACTTTTTCTTGAGAATGTCCCTTCATTAACCATGTGAAACTTTTTCTTGAGAATGTCCCTTCATTTACCATGTAAAACTTTTTCTTGAGAATGTCCCTTCATTAACCATGTGAAACTTTTTCTTGAGAATGTCTCTTCATTAACCATGTAAAACTTTTTCTTGAGAATGTCCCTTCATTTACCATGAGAAACTTTTTCTTGAGAATGTCCCTTCATTAACCATGTAAAACTTTTTCTTGAGAATGTCCCTTCATTGACCAAGTGAAACTTTTTCTTGAGAATGTCCCTTCATTGACCAAGTGAAACTTTTTCTTGAGAATGTGCTTTCATTGACCATGTGAAACTTTTTCTTGAGAATGTCCCTTCATTGACCATGTGAAACTTTTTCAGTAGAATGTCCCTTCATTGACCATGTGAAACTTTTTCAGTAGAATGTCCCTTCATTGACCAAGTGAAACTTTTTCTTGAGAATGTCCCTTCATTGACCATGTGAAACTTTTTCAGTAGAATGTCCCTTCATTAACCAAGTGAAACTTTTTCTTGAGAATGTCCCGACATTAACGAAGTGAAACTTTTTCTTGAGAATGTCCCTTCATTAACCATGGAAAACTTTTTCTTGAGAATGTCCCGACATTAACGAAGTGAAACTTTTTCTTGAGAATGTCCTTTCATTTACCATGTAAAACTTTTTCAGGAAAATGTCCCTTCATTAACCATGTGAAACTTTTTCTTGAGAATGTCCCTTCATTGACCAAGTGAAACTTTTTCTTGAGAATGTCCCTTCATTTACCATGACAAACTTTTTCTTGAGAATGTCCCTTCATTGACCATGTGAAACTTTTTCTTGAGAATGTCCCTTCATTGACCAAGTGAAACTTTTTCTTGAGAATGTCCCTTCATTGACCAAGTGAAACTTTTTCTTGAGAATGTCCCTTCATTGACCATGTGAAACTTTTTCAGTAGAATGTCCCTACATTAACGAAGTGAAACTTTTTCTTGAGAATGTCCCTACATTAACGAAGTGAAACTTTTTCTTGAGAATGTCCCTTCATTAACCATGTAAAACATTTTCAGGAGAATGTCCCTTCATTAACCATGTAAAACCTTTTCTTGAGAATGTTCCTTCATTGACCATGTAAAACTTTTTCAGGAGAATGTCCTTTCATTGACCATGTGAAACGTTTTCTTAAGAATTTCCCTTCATTGACCAAGTGAAACTTTTTCTTGACAATGTCCCTTCATTGACCATGTGAAACTTATTCTTGAGAATGTCCCTTCATTGACGATGTGAAACTTATTCTTGAGAATGTCCCTTCATTGACCACGTGAAACTTTTTCTTGAGAATGTCCCTTCATTGACCAAGTGAAACTTTTTCTTGAGAATGTCCCTTCATTGACCAAGTGAAACTTTTTCTTGAGAATGTCCCTTAATTGACCAAGTGAAACTTCTTCTTGAGAATGTCCCTTCATTGACCACGTGAAACTTTTTCTTGAGAATGTCCCTTCATTATCCAAGTGAAACTTTTTCTTGAGAATGTCCCTTCCTTGACCAAGTGAAACTTTTTCTTGAGAATGTCCCTACATTGACCATGTGAAAATTTTTCTTGAGAATGTCCCTTCATTAACCATGTAAAACCTTTTCTTGAGAATGTCCCTTCATTGACCAAGTGAAACTTTTTCTTGAGAATGTCCCTTCCTTGACCAAGTGAAACTTTTTCTTGAGAATGTCCCTTCATTGACCACGTGAAACTTTTTCTTGAGAATGTCCCTTCATTGACCACGTGAAACTTTTTCTTGAGAATGTCCCTTCATTAACCATGTGAAACTATTTCTTGAGAATGTCCCTTCATTAACCATGTGAAACTTTTTCTTGAGAATGTCTCTTCATTGACGATGTGAAACTTTTTCTTGAGAATGTCCCTTAATTTACCATATAAAACTTTTTCAGGAGAATGTCCCTTCATTGACCATGTGAAACATTTTCTTGAGAATGTCCCTTCATTGACCACGTGAAACTTTTTCTTGAGAATGTCCCTTCATTGACCAAGTGAAACTTTTTCTTGACAATGTCCCTTCATTGACCATGTGAAACATTTTCTTGAGAATGTCCCTTCATTGACCATGTGAAACATTTTCTTGAGAATGTCCCTTCATTGACCAAGTGAAACTTTTTCTTGACAATGTCCCTTCATTGACCATGTGAAACTTATTCTTGAGAATGTCCCTTCATTGACGATGTGAAACTTATTCTTGAGAATGTCCCTTCATTGACCACGTGAAACTTTTTCTTGAGAATGTCCCTTCATTGACCAAGTGAAACTTTTTCTTGAGAATGTCCCTTCATTGACCAAGTGAAACTTTTTCTTGAGAATGTCCCTTAATTGACCAAGTGAAACTTCTTCTTGAGAATGTCCCTTCATTGACCACGTGAAACTTTTTCTTGAGAATGTCCCTTCATTATCCAAGTGAAACTTTTTCTTGAGAATGTCCCTTCCTTGACCAAGTGAAACTTTTTCTTGAGAATGTCCCTACATTGACCATGTGAAAATTTTTCTTGAGAATGTCCCTTCATTAACCATGTAAAACCTTTTCTTGAGAATGTCCCTTCATTTACCATGAGAAACTTTTTCTTGAGAATGTCCCTTCATTGACCAAGTGAAACTTTTTCTTGAGAATGTCCCTTCCTTGACCAAGTGAAACTTTTTCTTGAGAATGTCCCTTCATTGACCACGTGAAACTTTTTCTTGAGAATGTCCCTTCATTGACCACGTGAAACTTTTTCTTGAGAATGTCCCTTCATTAACCATGTGAAACTATTTCTTGAGAATGTCCCTTCATTAACCATGTGAAACTTTTTCTTGAGAATGTCTCTTCATTGACGATGTGAAACTTTTTCTTGAGAATGTCCCTTAATTTACCATATAAAACTTTTTCAGGAGAATGTCCCTTCATTGACCATGTGAAACATTTTCTTGAGAATGTCCCTTAATTTACCATGTGAAGCTTTTTCTTGAGAATGTCCCTTCATTGACCATGTGAAACTTTTTCAGTAGAATGTCCCTTAATTTACCATGTGAAACTTTTTCAGTAGAATGTCCCTTCATTGACCATGTGAAACGTATTCTTGAGAATGTCCCTACATTAACGAAGTGAAACTTTTTCAGTAGAATGTCCCTTCATTGACCAAGTGAAACTTTTTCTTGAGAATGTGCTTTCAGTGACCAAGTGAAACTTTTTCTTGATAATGGCCCTTCATTTACCATGTGAAACTTTTTCTTAAGAATGTCCCTTCATTGACCATGTGAAACTTTTTCTTGAGAATGTCTCTTCATTGACCAAGTGAAACTTTTTCTTGAGAATGTCTCTTCATTGACCATGTGAAACTTTTTCTTGAGAATGTCCCTTCATTTACCATGACAAACTTTTTCTTGAGAATGTCTCTTCATTGACCAAGTGAAACTTTTTCTTAAGAATGTCCCTTCATTGACCAAGTGAAACTTTTTCTTGAGAATAGCCCTTCATTGACCATGTGAAACTTTTTCAGTAGAATGTCCCTACATTAACGAAGTGAAACTTTTTCTTGAGAATGTCCCTACATTGACCACGTGAAACTTTTTCTTGAGAATGTCCCTTCATTGACCAAGTGAAACTTTTTCTTGAGAATGCCCCTTCATTGACCACGTGAAACTTTTTCTTGAGAATGTCCCTTCATTAACCAAGTGAAACTTTTTCTTGAGAATGTCCCTTAATTGACCAAGTGAAACTTCTTCTTGAGAATGTCCCTTCATTGACCAAGTGAAACTTTTTCTTGAGAATGTCCCTTCATTATCCAAGTGAAACTTTTTCTTGAGAATGTCCCTTCCTTGACCAAGTGAAACTTTTTCTTGAGAATGTCCCTACATTGACCATGTGAAAATTTTTCTTGAGAATGTCCCTTCATTAACCATGTAAAACCTTTTCTTGAGAATGTCCCTTCATTTACCATGAGAAACTTTTTCTTGAGAATGTCCCTTCATTGACCAAGTGAAACTTTTTCTTGAAAATGTCCCTTCCTCGACCAAGTGAAACTTTTTCTTGAGAATGTCCCTTCATTGACCACGTGAAACTTTTTCTTGATAATGTCCCTTCATTAACCATGTGAAACTATTTCTTGAGAATGTCCCTTCATTAACCATGTGAAACTTTTTCTTGAGATTGTCCCTTCCTTGACCAAGTGAAACTTTTTCTTGAGAATGTCCCTTCATTGACCAAGTGAAACTTTTTCTTGATAATGTCCCTTCATTAACCATGTGAAACTATTTCTTGAGAATGTCCCTTCATTAACCATGTGAAACTTTTTCTTGAGAATGTCTCTTCATTGACGATGTGAAACTTTTTCTTGAGAATGTCCCTTAATTTACCATATAAAACTTTTTCAGGACAATGTCCCTTCATTGACCATGTGAAACATTTTCTTGAGAATGTCCCTTAATTTACCATGTGAAGCTTTTTCTTGAGAATGTCCCTTCATTGACCATGTGAAACTTTTTCTTGAGAATGTCCCTTCATTGACCATGTGAAACGTATTCTTGAGAATGTCCCTACATTAACGAAGTGAAACTTTTTCAGTAGAATGTCCCTTCATTGACCAAGTGAAACTTTTTCTTGAGAATGTGCTTTCAGTGACCAAGTGAAACTTTTTCTTGATAATGGCCCTTCATTTACCATGTGAAACTTTTTCTTAAGAATGTCCCTTCATTGACCATGTGAAACTTTTTCTTGAGAATAGCCCTTCATTGACCATGTGAAACTTTTTCAGTAGAATGTCCCTACATTAACGAAGTGAAACTTTTTCTTGAGAATGTCCCTACATTAACGAAGTGAAACTTTTTCTTGAGAATGTCCCTTCATTAACCATGTAAAACTTTTTCTTGAGAATGTCCCTTCATTAACCATGTGAAACTTTTTCTTGAGAATGTCCCTTCATTTACCATGAGAAACTTTTTCTTGAGAATGTCCCTTCATTGACCAAGTGAAACTTTTTCTGGAGAATGTCCCTTCATTGACCACGTGAAACTTTTTCTTGAGAATGTCCCTTCATTGACCAAGTGAAACTTTTTCTTGAGAATGTCCCTTCCTTGACCAAGTGAAACTTTTTCTTGAGAATGTCCCTACATTGACCATGTGAAAATTTTTCTTGAGAATGTCCCTTCATTAACCATGTAAAACCTTTTCTTGAGAATGTCCCTTCATTTACCATGAGAAACTTTTTCTTGAGAATGTCTCTTCATTGACCAAGTGAAACTTTTTCTTAAGAATGTCCCTTCATTGACCAAGTGAAACTTTTTCTTGAGAATAGCCCTTCATTGACCATGTGAAACTTTTTCAGTAGAATGTCCCTACATTAACGAAGTGAAACTTTTTCTTGAGAATGTCCCTACATTGACCACGTGAAACTTTTTCTTGAGAATGTCCCTTCATTGACCAAGTGAAACTTTTTCTTGAGAATGCCCCTTCATTGACCACGTGAAACTTTTTCTTGAGAATGTCCCTTCATTAACCAAGTGAAACTTTTTCTTGAGAATGTCCCTTAATTGACCAAGTGAAACTTCTTCTTGAGAATGTCCCTTCATTGACCAAGTGAAACTTTTTCTTGAGAATGTCCCTTCATTATCCAAGTGAAACTTTTTCTTGAGAATGTCCCTTCCTTGACCAAGTGAAACTTTTTCTTGAGAATGTCCCTACATTGACCATGTGAAAATTTTTCTTGAGAATGTCCCTTCATTAACCATGTAAAACCTTTTCTTGAGAATGTCCCTTCATTTACCATGAGAAACTTTTTCTTGAGAATGTCCCTTCATTGACCAAGTGAAACTTTTTCTTGAAAATGTCCCTTCCTCGACCAAGTGAAACTTTTTCTTGAGAATGTCCCTTCATTGACCACGTGAAACTTTTTCTTGATAATGTCCCTTCATTAACCATGTGAAACTATTTCTTGAGAATGTCCCTTCATTAACCATGTGAAACTTTTTCTTGAGATTGTCCCTTCCTTGACCAAGTGAAACTTTTTCTTGAGAATGTCCCTTCATTGACCAAGTGAAACTTTTTCTTGATAATGTCCCTTCATTAACCATGTGAAACTATTTCTTGAGAATGTCCCTTCATTAACCATGTGAAACTTTTTCTTGAGAATGTCTCTTCATTGACGATGTGAAACTTTTTCTTGAGAATGTCCCTTAATTTACCATATAAAACTTTTTCAGGACAATGTCCCTTCATTGACCATGTGAAACGTATTCTTGAGAATGTCCCTACATTAACGAAGTGAAACTTTTTCAGTAGAATGTCCCTTCATTGACCAAGTGAAACTTTTTCTTGAGAATGTGCTTTCAGTGACCAAGTGAAACTTTTTCTTGATAATGGCCCTTCATTTACCATGTGAAACTTTTTCTTAAGAATGTCCCTTCATTGACCATGTGAAACTTTTTCTTGAGAATAGCCCTTCATTGACCATGTGAAACTTTTTCAGTAGAATGTCCCTACATTAACGAAGTGAAACTTTTTCTTGAGAATGTCCCTACATTAACGAAGTGAAACTTTTTCTTGAGAATGTCCCTTCATTAACCATGTAAAACTTTTTCTTGAGAATGTCCCTTCATTAACCATGTGAAACTTTTTCTTGAGAATGTCCCTTCATTTACCATGAGAAACTTTTTCTTGAGAATGTCCCTTCATTGACCAAGTGAAACTTTTTCTGGAGAATGTCCCTTCATTGACCACGTGAAACTTTTTCTTGAGAATGTCCCTTCATTGACCAAGTGAAACTTTTTCTTGAGAATGTCCCTTCCTTGACCAAGTGAAACTTTTTCTTGAGAATGTCCCTACATTGACCATGTGAAAATTTTTCTTGAGAATGTCCCTTCATTAACCATGTAAAACCTTTTCTTGAGAATGTCCCTTCATTTACCATGAGAAACTTTTTCTTGAGAATGTCCCTTCATTGACCAAGTGAAACTTTTTCTTGAGAATGTCCCTTCCTTGACCAAGTGAAACTTTTTCTTGAGAATGTCCCTTCATTGACCACGTGAAACTTTTTCTTGATAATGTCCCTTCATTAACCATGTGAAACTTTTTCTTGAGAATGTCTCTTCATTGACGATGTGAAACTTTTTCTTGAGAATGTCCCTTTATTGACCATGTGAAACTTTTTCTTGAGAATGTCCCTTCATTAACCATGTGAAACTTTTTCTTGAGAATGTCCCTTCATTAACCATGTGAAACTTTTTCTTGAGAATGTCTCTTCATTGACGATGTGAAACTTTTTCTTGAGAATGTCCCTTAATTTACCATATAAAACTTTTTCAGGAGAATGTCCCTTCATTAACCATGTGAAACTTTTTCATGAGAATGTTCCTTCATTGACCAAGTGAAACTTTTTCTTGACAATGTCCCTTCATTGACCATGTGAAACTTATTCTTGAGAATGTCCCTTCATTGTCGATGTGAAAATTTTTCTTGAGAATGTCCCTTCATTGACCACGTGAAACTTTTTCTTGAGAATGTCCCTTCATTGACCAAGTGAAACTTTTTCTTGAGAATGTCCCTTAATTGACCAAGTGAAACTTCTTCTTGAGAATGTCCCTTCATTGACCACGTGAAACTTTTTCTTGAGAATGTCCCTTCATTATCCAAGTGAAACTTTTTCTTGAGAATGTCCCTTAATTGACCAAGTGAAACTTTTTCTTGAGAATGTCCCTTCATTGACGAAGTGAAACTTTTTCTTGAAAATGTCCCTTCATTGACCATGTGAAACCTTTTCTTGAGAATGTCCCTTCATTGACCATGTAAAACTTTTTCTTGAGAATGTCCCTTCATTAACCATGTGAAACGTTTTCTTGAGAATGTCTCTTCAATGATGATGTGAAACCTTTTCTTGAGAATGTCCCTTCATTGACCAAGTGAAACTTTTTCTTGAGAATGTCTCTTCAATGATGATGTGAAACCTTTTCTTGAGAATGTCCCTTCATTGACCAAGTGAAACTTTTTCTTGAGAATGTCCCTTCATTGACCAAGTGAAACTTTTTCTTGAAAATGTCCCTTCATTAACCATGTGAAACCTTTTCATGAGAATGTCCCTTTATTGACCATGTGAAACTTTTTCTTGAGAATGTCCCTTCATTAACCATGTGAAACGTTTTCTTGAGAATGTCTCTTCAATGACGATGTGAAACCTTTTCTTGAGAATGTCCCTTCATTGACCAAGTGAAACTTTTTCTTGAGAATGTCCCTTCATTGACCAAGTGAAACCATTTCTTGAGAATGTCCCTTCATTGACCAAGTGAAACGTTTTCTTGAAAATGTCCCTTCATTGACCAAGTGAAACTTTTTCTTGAGAATGTCTCTTCATTGACCATGAAAAACTTTTTCTTGAGAATGTCCCTTCATTAACGATGTGAAACTTTTTCTTGAGAATGTCTCTTCATTAACCATGTAAAACTTTTTCTTGAGAATGTCCCTTCATTTACCATGAGAAACTTTTTCTTGAGAATGTCCCTTCATTAACCATGTGAAACGTTTTCTTGAGAATGTCTCTTCAATGACGATGTGAAACCTTTTCTTGAGAATGTCCCTTCATTGACCAAGTGAAACTTTTTCTTGAGAATGTCCCTTCCTTGACCAAGTGAAACGTTTTCTTGAGAATGTCCCTTCATTGACCAAGTGAAACGTTTTCTTGAAAATGTCCCTTCATTGACCATGTGAAACTTTTTCTTGAGAATGTCTCTTCATTGACCATGAAAAACTTTTTCTTGAGAATGTCCCTTCATTAACCATGTGAAACTTTTTCTTGAGAATGTCTCTTCATTAACCATGTAAAACTTTTTCTTGAGAATGTGTCTTCATTAACCATGTGAAACTTTTTCTGGAAAATGTGTCTTCATTAACCATGTGAAACTTTTTCTGGAAAATGTGTCTTCATTAACCATGTGAAACTTTTTCTGGAAAATGTGTCTTCATAAACCATGTGAAACTTTTTCTGGAAAATGTGTCTTCATAAACCAAGTGAAACTTTTTCTGGAAAATGTCTCTTCAATGACGATGTGAAACTTTTTCTTGAGAATGTCCCTTCATTGATCTTGTGAAACTTTTTCTTGAGAATGTCCCTTCATTCACCAAATTAAACTTTTTCTTGAGAATGTCCATTCATTGACCAATTGAAACTTTTTCTTGAGAATGTCCCTTCATTGACCATGTGAAACTTTTTCTTGAGAATGTCCCTTCATTACCCAAGTGAAACTTTTCTTGAGAATGTCCCTTCAATGACCATGTAAAACTTTTTCTTGAGAATGTCCCTTCAATGACCATGTGAAACTTTTTCTTAAGAATGTCCCTTCATTAACCATGTGAAACTTTTTCTTGATAATGTCCCTTCATTAACCAAGTGAAACTTTTTCTTGACAATGTCCCTTCATTGACCATGTGAAACTTTTTCTTGATAATGTCCCTTCATTGACCATGTGAAACTTTTTCTTGATAATGTCCCTTCATTAACCATGTAAAACTTTTTCTTGAGAATGTCCCTTCATTAACCATGTGAAACTTTTTCTTGATAATGTCCCTTCATTAACCATGTAAAACTTTTTCTTGATAATGTCCCTTCATTAACCATGTGAAACTTTTTCTTGAGAAAGTCTCTTCATTAACCATGTAAAACTTTTTCTTGAGAATGTCCCTTCATTGACCATTTGAAACTTTTTCTTGAGAATGTCCCTTCATTGACCAAGTGAAACTTTTTCTTGAGAATGTCCCTTCATTGACCATTTGAAACTTTTTCTTGACAATGTCCCTTCATTGACCAAGTGAAACTTTTTCTTAAGAATGTCCCTTCATTGACCAAGTGAAACTTTTTCTTGAGAATGTTCCTTCATTAACCATGTGAAACTTTTTCTTAAGAATGTCCCTTCATTGACCAAGTGAAACTTTTTCTTGAGAATGTCCCTTCATTGACCATGTGAAACGTTTTCTTAAGAATGTCCCTTCATTGACCATGTGAAACTTTTTCTTGAGAATGTCCCTTCATTGACCAAGTGAAACTTTTTCTTGACAATGTCCCTTCATTGACCATGTGAAACGTTTTCTTAAGAATGTCCCTTCATTGACCATGTGAAACCTTTTCTTGAGAATGTCCCTTCATTAACCATGTGAAACTTTTTCTTGAGAATGTCCCTTCATTGACCAAGTGAAACTTTTTCTTGACAATGTCCCTTCATTAACCAAGTGAAACTTTTTCTTGAGAATGTCCCTTCATTTACCATGAGAAACTTTTTCTTGAGAATGTCCCTTCATTGACAAAGTGAAACTTTTTCTGGAGAATGTCCCTTCATTGACCACGTGAAACTTTTTCTTGAGAATGTCCCTTCATTGACCAAGTGAAACTTTTTCTTGAGAATGTCCCTTCCTTGACCAAGTGAAACTTTTTCTTGAGAATGTCCCTTCCTTGACCAAGTGAAACTTTTTCTTGAGAATGTCCCTACATTGACCATGTGAAAATTTTTCTTGAGAATGTCCCTTCATTAACCATGTAAAACCTTTTCTTGAGAATGTCCCTTCATTTACCATGAGAAACTTTTTCTTGAGAATGTCCCTTCATTGACCAAGTGAAACTTTTTCTTGAGAATGTCCCTTCCTTGACCAAGTGAAACTTTTTCTTGAGAATGTCCCTTCATTGACCACGTGAAACTTTTTCTTGATAATGTCCCTTCATTAACCATGTGAAACTTTTTCTTGAGAATGTCTCTTCATTGACGATGTGAAACTTTTTCTTGAGAATGTCCCTTTATTGACCATGTGAAACTTTTTCTTGAGAATGTCCCTTCATTAACCATGTGAAACTTTTTCTTGAGAATGTCCCTTCATTAACCATGTGAAACTTTTTCTTGAGAATGTCTCTTCATTGACGATGTGAAACTTTTTCTTGAGAATGTCCCTTAATTTACCATATAAAACTTTTTCAGGAGAATGTCCCTTCATTGACCTTGTGAAACTTTTTCTTGAGAATGTCCCTTAATTTACCATATAAAACTTTTTCAGGAGAATGTCCCTTCATTGACCAAGTGAAACTTATTCTTGAGAATGTCCCTTCATTGACGATGTGAAAATTTTTCTTGAGAATGTCCCTTCATTGACCACGTGAAACTTTTTCTTGAGAATGTCCCTTCATTGACCAAGTGAAACTTTTTCTTGAGAATGTCCCTTAATTGACCAAGTGAAACTTCTTCTTGAGAATGTCCCTTCATTGACCACGTGAAACTTTTTCTTGAGAATGTCCCTTCATTATCCAAGTGAAACTTTTTCTTGAGAATGTCCCTTAATTGACCAAGTGAAACTTTTTCTTGAGAATGTCCCTTCATTGACGAAGTGAAACTTTTTCTTGAAAATGTCCCTTCATTGACCATGTGAAACCTTTTCTTGAGAATGTCCCTTCATTGACCATGTAAAACTTTTTCTTGAGAATGTCCCTTCATTAACCATGTGAAACGTTTTCTTGAGAATGTCTCTTCAATGATGATGTGAAACCTTTTCTTGAGAATGTCCCTTCATTGACCAAGTGAAACTTTTTCTTGAGAATGTCTCTTCAATGACGATGTGAAACCTTTTCTTGAGAATGTCCCTTCATTGACCAAGTGAAACTTTTTCTTGAGAATGTCCCTTCATTGACCAAGTGAAACTTTTTCTTGAAAATGTCCCTTCATTAACCATGTGAAACCTTTTCATGAGAATGTCCCTTTATTGACCATGTGAAACTTTTTCTTGACAATGTCCCTTCATTGACCATGTGAAACTTTTTCTTGATAATGTCCCTTCATTGACCATGTGAAACTTTTTCTTGATAATGTCCCTTCATTAACCATGTGAAACTTTTTCTGGATAATGTCCCTTCATTAACCATGTGAAACTTTTTCTTGATAATGTCCCTTCATTAACCATGTGAAACTTTTTCTTGAGAAAGTCTCTTCATTAACCATGTAAAACTTTTTCTTGAGAATGTCCCTTCATTGACCATTTGAAACTTTTTCTTGAGAATGTCCCTTCATTGACCAAGTGAAACTTTTTCTTGAGAATGTCCCTTCATTGACCATTTGAAACTTTTTCTTGAGAATGTCCCTTCATTGACCAAGTGAAACTTTTTCTTAAGAATGTCCCTTCATTGACCAAGTGAAACTTTTTCTTGACAATGTCCCTTCATTGACCATGTGAAACGTTTTCTTAAGAATGTCCCTTCATTGACCAAGTGAAACTTTTTCTTGAGAATGTTCCTTCATTAACCATGTGAAACTTTTTCTTAAGAATGTCCCTTCATTGACCAAGTGAAACTTTTTCTTGAGAATGTCCCTTCATTGACCATGTGAAACGTTTTCTTAAGAATGTCCCTTCATTGACCATGTGAAACTTTTTCTTGAGAATGTCCCTTCATTGACCAAGTGAAACTTTTTCTTGACAATGTCCCTTCATTGACCATGTGAAACGTTTTCTTAAGAATGTACCTTCATTGACCAAGTGAAACTTTTTCTTGACAATGTCCCTTCATTGACCATGTGAAACGTTTTCTTAAGAATGTCCCTTCATTGACCAAGTGAAACTTTTTCTTGAGAATGTCCCTTCATTGACCAAGTGAAACTTTTTCTTGACAATGTCCCTTCATTAACCAAGTGAAACTTTTTCTTGAGAATGCCCCTTCATTAACCATGTGAAACTTTTTCATGAGAATGTCCCTTCATTAACCAAGTGAAACTTTTTCTTGAGAATGTCTCTTCAATGACGATGTGAAACCTTTTCTTGAGAATGTCCCTTCATTAACCATGTGAAACTTTTTCTTGAGAATGTCCCTTCATTAACCAAGTGAAACTTTTTCATGAGAATGTCCCTTTATTGACCATGTGAATCCTTTTCTTGAGAATGTCCCTTCATTAACCATGTAAAACTTTTTCTTGAGAATGTCCCTTCATTAACCATGTAAAACTTTTTCTTGAGAATGTCCCTTCATTAACCATGTAAAACCTTTTCGTTAGAATGTTCCTTCATTGACCATGTAAAACTTTTTCAGGAGAATGTCCTTTCATTGACCATGTGAAACGTTTTCTTAAGAATTTCCCTTCATTAACCAAGTGAAACTTTTTCTTGACAATGTCCCTTCATTGACCATGTGAAACTTATTCTTGAGAATGTCCCTCCATTGACGATGTGAAACTTTTTCTTGAGAATGTCCCTTCATTGACGATGTGAAACTTTTTCTTGACAATGTCCCTTCATTGACCATGTGAAACTTTTTCTTGAGAATGTCCCTTCATTAACCATGTAAAACTTTTTCTTGAGAATGTCCCTTCATTAACCATGTAAAACCTTTTCGTTAGAATGTTCCATCATTGACCATGTAAAACTTTTTCAGGAGAATGTCCTTTCATTGACCATGTGAAACGTTTTCTTAAGAATTTCCCTTCATTAACCAAGTGAAACTTTTTCTTGACAATGTCCCTTCATTGACCATGTGAAACTTATTCTTGAGAATGTCCCTCCATTGACGATGTGAAACTTTTTCTTGAGAATGTCCCTCCATTGACGATGTGAAACTTTTTCTTGAGAATGTCCCTTCATTGACCACGTGAAACTTTTTCTTGAGAATGTCCCTTCATTGACCAAGTGAAACTTTTTCTTGAGAATGTCCCTTCATTGACCAAGTGAAACTTTTTCTTGAGAATGTCCCTTCATTGACCACGTGAAACTTTTTCTTGAGAATGTCCCTTCATTATCCAAGTGAAACTTTTCTTGAGAATGTCCCTTCATTGACCATGTGAAACCTTTTCTTGAGAATGTCCCTTCATTGACCAAGTGAAACTTTTTCTTGAGAATGTCCCTTCATTGACGATGTGAAACTTTTTCTTGAGAATGTCCCTTAATTGACCATGTGAAACTTTTTCTTGAGAATGTCCCTTCATTGACCAAGTGAAACTTTTTCTTGAGAATGTCCCTTCATTGACCAAGTGAAACTTTTTCTTGAGAATGTCCCTTCATTGACCACGTGAAACTTTTTCTTGAGAATGTCCCTTCATTGACCAAGTGAAACTTTTTCTTGAGAATGTCCCTTCATTGACCACGGGAAACTTTTTCTTGATAATGTCCCTTCATTAACCATGTGAAACTTTTCCATGAGAATGTCCCTTTATTGACCATGTGAAACTTTTTCTTGAGAATGTCCCTTCATTAACCATGTGAAACGTTTTCTTGAGAATGTCTCTTCAATGACGATGTGAAACTTTTTCTTGAGAATGTCCCTTCATTGACCATGTGAAACTTTTTCTTGAGAATGTCCCTTCATTGACCAGTGAAACGTTTTCTTGAGAATGTCCCTTCATTGACCAAGTGAAACTTTTTCTTGAGAATGTCCCTTCATTGACCAGTGAAATCATTTCTTTAGAATGTCCCTTCATTGACCAAGTGAAACTTTTTCTTGAGAATGTCCCTTCATTGACCAAGTGAAACTTTTTCTTGAGAATGTCTCTTCATTGACCATGTAAAACTTTTTCTTGAGAATGTCCCTTCATTAACCATGTGAAACTTTTTCTTGAGAATGTCTCTTCATTAACCATGTAAAACTTTTTCTTGAGAATGTCCCTTCATTAACCATGTGAAACTTTTTCTGGAAAATGTGTCTTCATAAACCATGTGAAACTTTTTCTTGAGAATGTCTCTTCAATGACGATGTGAAACTTTTTCTTGAGAATGTCCCTTCATTGATCTTGTGAAACTTTTTCTTGAGAATGTCCCTTCATTAACCAAATTAAACTTTTTCTTGAGAATGTCCATTCATTGACCAATTGAAACTTTTTCTTGAGAATGTCCCTTCATTGACCAAGTGAAACTGTTTCTTGAGAATGTCCCTTCATTGACCAAGTGAAACTTTTTCTTGAGAATGTCCCTTCATTGACATTGTGAAACTTTTTCTTGATAATGGCCCTTCATTAACCATGTAAAACTTTTTCATGAGAATGTCCCTTCATTAACCAAGTGAAACTTTTTCATGAGAATGTCCCTTCATTGACCATGTGAAACTTTTTCTTGAGAATGTCCCTTCATTAACCAAGTGAATCCTTTTCTTGAGAATGTCCCTTCATTAACCATGTAAAACTTTTTCTTGAGAATGTCCCTTCATTAACCATGCCTCTTGTATGAATAAGAAATTCGTCGTATATTTGTCGGAGGAGCACATGGTAGCGATTGTAGTTGAACAAGGCTTGTTCATTGAACCGAACACGTACCTTTCTGTGTTCGCTTTACAAGCCCCTACGGTAAAGATTACCGTCAGTAATATCCCGCCATTTATTAGAAATGAGGATTTACGTGAACAATTAAGCAAGTTCGACGAGGTCGTATCGAGGATTTCGATGGTGCCGATGCGAAATGTTTGCGATCGATTCAAACATGTCATTGAAGTGTGGGGCTGCGCACACACAACTTGCTTGTCAAAGAGGTAGGCCACAACGCGTTTGTTAAAACAAAAGAGTCTTTATTTCGAAAGCTTGAACTGCAGCACTGAGCGGGCTCGAGATTAGAGCCCGCATATATGTGCCGAGGCCACGCCTAATCCCCGGGCATGGCCGATCGGTTGAAGGGCGAGGCATGTGCCATCAGTCCCCGCCTGGGCGCTCGCGCCACCCACTGGTGCGCGGGATTATTACCCCTTCTGCCCGCCACACGCGCCCCCCCAGAATTCCCGCGCACCTGAAGGGTGAGTTTGTGGGGAAGCCGGATGACCCGGCCGAAACGCCCCCTGGCGATGGGTGCAGGGCTGGGGGTAGCGGGCCGGTGGGGCTGGGGGGTGCCGGGGGTCCGACCGCCGGGGGCGGCCCCGATG
Source organism: Myxine glutinosa (assembly GCF_964187855.1). Taxonomy (NCBI): domain Eukaryota; kingdom Metazoa; phylum Chordata; class Myxini; order Myxiniformes; family Myxinidae; genus Myxine; species Myxine glutinosa. The sequence continues at coordinate 143,138,689 of NC_136269.1, read as the reverse complement.
CGGAGGCAGAGCTGCTGGTGGGGGTTGGTCCGGATCGAGGTGGGCCGGCTTGAGGCGGTCCACGGAAATGCGATCTGGGGCACCGCCGATGTCGACCGTGAAAAATTTGTCCCCGGTCTCCAGCACGCGGAAGGGCCCGTCGTACGGGGGCCGTAGCGGTGCCCTGTGGGTGTCGTGACGGATGAACACGTACTTTGCCGTGCGAAGCTCCGGGGCGACATGGGAAGGCGGGCAACCGTGGTGTGCCGTTGGCACCGGGGCGAACCTCCGGGCGGTCTCCTGAAGGGCGGAGCGCTGTTGCGCCGCGGACCAAGGAGCCATGGAGTCGGGGATAAATTCACCCGGTACCCGCAGTGGTTGCCCGAAGACCAGCTCCGCCGAGGACGCGCACAGGTCGTCCTTGGGCGCCGTCCTGAGGCCCAGCAGGACCCAGGGGAGTCTGTCGACCCAGCCGCCGTGGCGGAGGCTGGCCCGGAGTGCGGCCTTCATGGAGCGATGAAAGCACCCACACAGGCCATTGGCCTGGGGGTGGTAGGCCGTGGTGCAGTGTAGTTTCACCCCGAGCCCTTGCGCCACCACGGCCCAGAGCTCCGAGGTGAACTGGGGGCCGCGGTCGGACGAGATGTCTGAGGGGGCACTGAACCGAGCAACCCATGTGGCGATAAAGGCTTGCGCCACCTCAGCCGCAGACGTCGCCGCCAATGCGACGGCCTCCGGCCACCGGGTGGTGCGGTCCACCATTGTGAGGACATGGGTGAAACCCCGCGAGGGGGGCAGAGGTCCCACCAAGTCGACGTGCACGTGGTCGAACCGCCGCTCGGGCACCGTAAACGGGGCCAACGGTGCCTGGGTGTGGCGGTGGACCTTTGCGCGCTGGCACGCGAGGCACGTCCTGGCCCAGTCACGGACGTCCTTCCTGAGGCCATGCCAGACGAACTTCGCCCCGACGAGTTTCTGGGATGCCTTCGTGCCAGGGTGGGACAGGCCGTGGATGGCATCGAACACTGGGCGCCGCCAGCCAGCGGGCACGATGGGGCGAGGCCGGCCGAGGGAGACGTCGCATAGGATGGCCATGCCCGCAGCGTCGAACGGCACCTCGGTGACGGGGAGGCCCGTGACGGCAGTCCGCAAGGCCTGGATGCCGGGGTGTGAGGTTTGGGCCTCCGCCATCCGGGCATAGTCGACCCCGAGGTGGACCGCGTGCACGACGGACCGGGAAAGGCAATCCGCCACCGGGTTGTCCTTACCGGCCACGTGACGGATGTCCGTCGTGTACTCGGACACGGCAGAGAGGTGGTGCTGCTGCCGTGCCGACCATGGCTCGGCGACCTTGGCCATCGTGAACACAAGGGGCTTGTGGTCAACGAAGGCCGTGAACGGGCGGCCCTCCAGCAGGTGGCGGAAATGTCGGACCGCCAGGTGGAGCCCGAGCAACACGCGGTCGAAGGTGCTGTACCGGCGTTCGTGCGGGCGAAGCTGCCGTGTAAAAAACGCCAGCGGTTGCCAAGCACCACGCACCCATTGCTCGTGCACCGCGCCCACCGCGTAGTCTGATGCGTCGGTGGTGAGGGCGATCGGTGCATCGGGCGCCGGGTGCGCCAGCATGGTGGCGTCGGCCAGAACCAGCTTTGCGCCCGCGAACGCCGCGGCCATCGGCTCCGACCATGCGATGTCACCTTTGCCCGGCTTGCCCCGAAGGGCCTCGTGCAAGGGGCGGAGGAGCCGGGCGACGTGGGGCACGAAGCGGTGGTAAAAGTTTACCATGCCGAAGAACTCCTGGAGCCCCTTGATCGTGCGGGGCCGTGGGAAATCCCTGACCACCTCCACCTTGGCCGGTAAAGGGACGGCCCCGTGCTCGGTGATGCGGTGCCCCAAGAAGTCGATGGTGGCAACACCGAAACGGCACTTGGCGGGGTTGATGATGAGGCCATGCTGGCCCAGGCGTTCGAAAAGCGTGCGGAGGTGGAGCAAGTGCTCCTCCCGGGACGCGCTCGCGACTAGGATGTCGTCCAGGTAGACAAACAGGAAAGGTAAGTCGCGCAAGACGCTATCCATAAGCCGCTGGAATGCCTGGGCTGCATTCTTCAACCCGAAGGGCATCCTTAGGAATTCGAAGAGGCCGAAAGGGGTGACGACGGCCGTCTTCGGGGCGTCGTCCGGTTGGACGGGGACCTGATGGTAGCCCCGGATGAGGTCCACCTTAGAAAACATGGTCGTGTTGGCCAACCGGGCGGAAAAGTCCTGAATGTGTGGGACCGGGTAGCGGTCGGGGGTGGTGGCATCATTGAGCCGGCGGTAGTCCCCGCACGGCTGCCATCCCCCGCCGGGCTTCGGCACAATGTGCAGCGGAGAAGCCCAAGCGCTGTTGGAGCACCGTACGATCCCCAGCCGCTCCAGCGTGGCGAACCCCGCTTTTGCCACGGCGAGCTTCGTGGGCTCGAGTCGGCGTGCCTGGGCATAGACCGGCGGCCCGACCGTGGGGATGTGGTGCTCCACCCCGTGTTTAACGGCCACCGTTGAGAAGGTGGGCCACGTGAGGGCCGGGAAACTGGTGAGGAGGCGGGTAAAGTCGTCCGCTGCCGGAAGCGTGCAAACTAAACTCGCCGGGACGGAACCTTCCAGCAAGCCGCTTGGCAAGCCGCTCAACGAGCCGCTCAGCGAACAAGCGAGCGAGCTAAAGGTTTCGGCCTGGACGAGCCGTCTGCGCTTCACGTCGACCAACAACCCATTCGCACATAGAAAGTCCGCACCGAGCAATGCCATTGGCACGCTGGCGGTCACGAACGACCATTGAAAGTGCTGCCCTCCAAACCGCAGGGAGAGGCAGCGCTTCCCGAAGGTGCAGATGGGTGTACCGTTGGCGGCAAGCAACGTGGGGCCCCGGCCCGCAGTTCGCTTGTCGGACGTGGAGGCGGGGATGACGCTTACCTGCGCTCCTGTATCGCAGAGGAAACGGCGCCCGGACAAGGTATCCGTAATGAACAGGAGGCTGCCGGAATGGCCGACGCTCATGGCCGCTAATGAGCACCGGCCCGGTCGTTTCCCGACTTGTCAAAAGAGCATGGCGGGCGACACGTCTTAGCCTTGTGGCCGAACCTGGCATGGTAATAGCACCAGGTTTGCGGCGGCGGGGGCGGCGGTGGCCGCGGCAGCCGTGGTGTTCTCGGCGGCGGCGGCGGTGGCGATGGGCGGGGCGCGGCAGCGGCCACGAGGGACGCTGTAGCCTCTGCCCCGGGATCCACGATGGCAGCACCGTAACTCGACCGCGTGTCGCAAGCCGCGAAAAACTTGTCGGCCTCTACGGCCAGGGCGCGGGGTTCCTTTATTTTGGAACCGGCCAGCGCGAGGCATACCTGTAGAGGTAGCTGGCATTGGAAAAGCGCCCGGAATAAGAAATCCGGGGCTTGGTCACCCAGCAGCGACAGCATAAAATCCATCCGCACGGATGGTCATGTGTCGCCGAGTTCGGGAAGGTCCAGGAGGCGGTCGGCCCGTTCGATCTCCGTGAGGCCGAACGTGGCGATGAGGAGATGTTTGAGCGCCTCGTACTTGCGGTCGACCGGCGGGTGCCGCAGGATGGACATGACTCGGGCGGCAGTGCCGGGCCCGAGGGCGGCGACCATGTGGTAGTAACGGGTCTCGTCCGCCGTTATGCCTCAAAGCTGAAATTGAGCTTCGGCCTGCACGAACCACACGTCGGCCTGTGCTTCCCAAAACTCGGGGAGTTTTACTGCGACGGCGTTGGTGGCCATGGCGCGTTCGGTGGTCAGCAACGGCTGAACCAATCGGGGTCACCAGTGAAGTGTGGTGCTGCGCACACACAACTTACTTGCCAAAGAGTTAGGCCACAATGCGTTTGTTAAAACAAAAGTCTTTATTTCGAAAGCTCGAACTGCAGCACTGAGCGGGCTCGAGCTTAGAGCCTGCATATATGTGCCGAGGCCACGCCTAGTCCCCGGGCGTGGCCGATCGGTCGAAGGGCGGGGCATGTGCCATTGGTCCCCGCCTGGGCGCTAGCGCCACCCACTGGTGCGCGGAATTATTACCCCTTGTGCCCGCCACATCATGTCCTTTAAGAGAGTGGTGTACATGATACTGCCGGCAAATGTAAAAACGCTCAATGTCGTGTTGATTGAAAATCAACGGCTTTGAATACAAAATGTATGCCGTGTTTCGGGTGTGGGGCTTACGGGCATGAGGAGTGCCTGCCCCAATGCGGTTACACCGCAGGAAAGCCGAGGATTGGTGAGGAGTGACTCCTCTTCACCGCACACCGATGGGGAGGAGGTGGATCGAGTGGTTATTCCATTCACTGCACCTACTGCGGTAAGCGAAGCGCCAGACCCGACCACCCCGACCGGGGGTGGGGGGGGTAGTGCTAGATTTAGAACGCGAGGTGACTAACCCCCCCCCCACCTAAGGTGGGAATAAAAGTGGTTGAACCCTCTCCCATTTCGTCCACTGTACACGGCAGTGCGGACGATATCATGGAAGTATCGGTAGCAGACACCAGGAAAAAAAGGTCAGAAGCGTTCAAGTGATGAATCCTGTGATTCCAAAGAAAAACAAAATAAGATTCAGATCGTGTCAGGCTCGCAGGACCTCCAGGGTGAGGCCTACACCGGAAACTCCTTGGCGGTAACGGAAATGGTACCGGAAGTGTGTGTACGTGAGGAAGATTCGCTTGCACCACTTGCTGAGATTGAGTATGACCCGGAAAATAGTCGATCCTCTCAGGATGTGGTAAGTCCTTGTCCTGATAACCAAACTCCCTCAGACGAGTTAGCAGCTGGATCTGCTAGTGAGGAAAAAATAGATAAAGGGGAAAGTCCTTACGACTGTGAGGATAACGTTAACCCTTCCCTGACAGATAAAAATGAAAGGGATGATGAGGTGGAGGACATTATAGCCACAGGGGATATGGTAAATTGGAAGGGTCTGCAAAGAGCGCGGATGTCCTTGGCCCTGTAGAATTGCTGTTTCCAAAACTAAGTCTTCAACAAATAGTAGGAAAAGGAGCAGATCAAGATGAAGCACTTGATTCTGATGAAACCTCTTCTACTCCACTCTTTAGTGCTTTAAGTGCTCAAGAGAGTGAGGCGGGTGATGACAACACCATCATGGTTTCTCAAGAAAATGTTATTAAGTTCCTTGATGAAACGTTCAGGAAAAGAAATGTAAAAATCAAAGACTACTTTCCGAATCTGCATGATTTTATTTTGACTGCAAAGAACATGATTCGTGAACCTATCAGGTTAACATGTCAGAACCTCAATTCCAGAGGCTAAGAAAATGTGTAACTCGAGCGGGCAAGGAACTTCATGAATAGTTAACAGAATGGAGATAAAAGTAGCATCCTTAAACATCAACGGTGGTCGCAGTTGTGTGCGTCGCCTCCAGGTGTTTCAAATGTTTCAGAATGAAAAAATTGATGTGCTGATGTTACAAGAGACGCATGCACGGAGGTCTTCTGATGTTGAGTGGCGTAAAATATTTAAAGGTTGTCACTTTTTCTCCAATGCTTTTGTTGATGCCAAGGCTGGTGTGGCAGTAGTGTTACATCCTAGACTCCAGCCGTTGGAGATCAGATGTAGGGAAATTTGCAAGGGCCATTTACTATCTGTGGAGTTTGTCAGTGGTAATCAAAAGACATGCATGACTAATGTATACTGCCCTCGTGCGAACTCTGCAAGAAGTGCTTTTCTTCACAAGTTAGCAGGTTTTTTAAGCACTATTGACCTGTCCATGTTGGTTTCTCTGGGGTGGAGACTACAACTGTACCCTCAACCCACAACTTGATAGGAACACTCATAAGCCTCATCCACCGAGTGCAAGGCCTTTGGCACAGCTCATTAAAAAATTTCAACTTGTGGATGTGTGGCGGGTACAGAACCCTAACATCCGGCAGTACACGTGGGTTTGTGCCACAAGAAATCTTTTGACAATGGCTCGTTTGGATAGAATTTATGTTAACCATGATAAGGTAAATCTTGTTAAGAATTCTTATATAAGGCCATCTGGTTTTTCTGATTGTTACGGATTCGTCACTTCCGTTGTTGTGGTTTTCATCCACTTGAAACATTTCTGGTTCCATGTATTATTATTATTGTTGTTTGAGGGAAATAGCAATTATTATTGTCAAAAGGTAAAAGGTTAATGTTTTAAATGAAACAGGAACCGGACGGCGATGAAGAGGAAGAGGATAGAAAGAAGGCGGAGCGAGTCAGTCGGAGAAGAAAGCCGAGCTGCTCCAAGTTCTGAAGCGAACATTGTCGAACGGGAGTCACTTGCGAACTTTCGGGTTTCCCGGGAAAGGGATTCCTGCGGCAGAGTTGTCATCGCTGTGACCGATCAACCTGCGTGTCAGGTTTTTGGCAGTGGATTTCGAGGAGAATTATCGTCGGGCCATTACATCTCAAGAACGGGTCGTCGGCCATTTTGACTCGCGCACTTCGCGCGTCGAGCAAGGTTTCTTTGCTTCGTCAGCCGTTTTCACCGCTTTCAGACGTGTCTGGTGTGTGTGTGTGCGCACCGTGGCTTTTGAAGATTAATTTGCGGTTCGCCGACTGTGAGCCGTGAAAGTCCATACCCGAGGGTGTGATTTCCCCCCGAGGGTGTGTGGAGGGCGCCTTTGGATTTCCCAGTCGCCTTGAGGGCGCCTTTGTGCAGCTTTGGCTGTGTGACTGTACTTGCCATCCGCACGGGATTCTGGTCTCGATTGGGCATCGTTCTGGCGATCGCTGGAGTGAAGCAACTTTGGCTTGAAGCCGGGAATAAGAGACATTGGGGAATGTTCTTGGTTCACTCACTTGGAGCACAGTGAGTTATATATTACGAAATTGATGGTACCATCATAGGACATATTGATTGTACTTTTGATTACTATTATTGTTGTACTGTTATTCTTGTGTGATCTTAATACAATATTTGTTTGTGAGTAACAATTGGGGTGGCTTCTCCATTGATATTTGACATACAGAATAACACATTTTTCTGCCGTGACTCCTCTCGGGGCTCGGAGGTACACCGTGACCAGGGGGTCGGGGAGGAGCACGTAACACTGATCATCACATGGTCGTTGTTGTATGTGGCTTACCTCATCACGTTTGTAGAAGTGCATATTGGACTTTCAATGTCAAACTTTTACAAAGTGTGCATTTCAAAGAAGCATTCAGAATGGTATGGAAGGAATGTGAAATGCAAAAGTTTTCCTACCTAAATTTAAGGCAATGGTTGGATTGCACAAAATCCCAAATTAAGTGTTTTTGCCAGCAATACTGCCGTTATCTATATCTATCTATAATTCCAGTAATCTCTGTGTGTGTGTGTGTCTGTGTGTGTGTGTGTGTGTGTGTGTGTGTGTGTTTGTCTGTGACCGCTGTTTCTCGACAACTACCGGTCCGATATACTTGAAACTTGCCAGGTATATTGCTGGGGACCCGAGGATGTGCCTTTTCAAGGTTTCATATTAATCGGAGAAGTAGTTACCGAGCTATGGCGATTTATTTACCAAACTAATCACAGAACAGGTTGCGGGGTAGGCCACCCAATCACAGAACACGTTGTTGCGTAGGCGTGGCCGATGTGAGAGCGCGTGCGCCATTACGGATAGTAATTCAATTAAAAACATAAAAACATTGTCCCAATTCAGTCAGAGCGAAGGGCGTTGTTTTTTTTGTTTTTTTCCCCCACGCACGATCACGCGAAAGCGAAGAGCGTTTTATTTTTCCCTTAAAATTCAGTCGCCGGACGGTGAAAGTTTTTTTTTTTGGGCAGCTACTGGCAGCCACGTACGGCCAATCACAGGACACGTTGTTGTGTCGACGTGCCGTGTTGTTTTCCCTCGCGGTTTGGAATGTTTTTCCTTTTCATTTTTTTTTCTCTTCTCTTTCTACTTTTCCTTGCGATTAAATTGCAAAAAGCCAAAATACGTTGGCGCTAATTGAAGCGTTTTATTTTCCCCCTAAAATTCAGTCGCCGGACGGTGAAAGTTTTTTGTTTTGGGCAGCTACTGGCAGCCACGTACGGCCAATCACAGGACACGTTGTTGTGTCGACGTGCCGTGTTGTTTTCCCTCGCGGTTTGGAATGTTTTTCCTTTTATTTATTTTTTCTCTTCTCTTTCTACTTTTCCTTGCGATTAAATTGCAAAAAGCCAAAATACGTTGGCTAATTGAATAATTGGGCATTAACACTAAATGGCGAATAATCGTAACTGCGATTTGCGAACTTCCGGACAGTGAAGACTTCACTTCCGGCCTTACGAAAGTGACGACTAACTGTCTCGATTGTATCTTACCACTGTCTTCTATCTATAATTCCAGTAATCTCTGTGTGTGTGTGTGTCTGTGTGTGTGTGTTTGTCTGTGACCGCTGTTTCTCGACAACTACCGGTCCGATATACTTGAAACTTGCCAGGTACTATAATTCCAGTAATCTCTGTGTGTGTGTGTGTGTGTTTGTCTGTGACCGCTGTTTCTCGACAACTACCGGTCCGATATACTTGAAACTTGCCAGGTATATTGCTGGGGACCCGAGGATGTGCCTTTTGAAGGTTTCATATTAATCGGAGAAGTAGTTACCGAGCTATGGCGATTTATTTACCAAACTAATCACAGAACAGGTTGCGGGGTAGGCCACCCAATCACTGAACACGTTGTTGCGTAGGCGTGGCCGATGTGAGAGCGCGTGCGCCATTACGGATAGTAATTCAATTAAAAACATAAAAACATTGTCCCAATTCAGTCAGAGCGAAGGGCGTTGTTTTTTTTGTTTTTTTCCCCCACGCACGATCACGCGAAAGCGAAGAGCGTTTTATTTTTCCCTTAAAATTCAGTCGCCGGACGGTGAAAGTTTTTTTTTTTGGGCAGCTACTGGCAGCCACGTACGGCCAATCACAGGACACGTTGTTGTGTCGACGTGCCGTGTTGTTTTCCCTCACGGTTTGGAATGTTTTTCCTTTTCATTTTTTTTTCTCTTCTCTTTCTACTTTTCCTTGCGATTAAATTGCAAAAAGCCAAAATACGTTGGCGCTAATTGAAGCGTTTTATTTTCCCCCTAAAATTCAGTCGCCGGACGGTGAAAGTTTTTTGTTTTGGGCAGCTACTGGCAGCCACGTACGGCCAATCACAGGACACGTTGTTGTGTCGACGTGCCGTGTTGTTTTCCCTCGCGGTTTGGAATGTTTTTCCTTTTCTTTTTTTTTTCTCTTCTCTTTCTACTTTTCCTTGCGATTAAATTGCAAAAAGCCAAAATACGTTGGCTAATTGAATAATTGGGCATTAACACTAAATGGCGAATAATCGTAACTGCGATTTGCGAACTTCCGGACAGTGAAGACTTCACTTCCGGCCTTACGAAAGTGACGACTAACTGTCTCGATTGTATCTTACCACTGTCTTATTGTTAGATCTATCTATTCTATCTTATCTATATTATACTTACCGTCTATATACTTCCTGTCTATCTTATAGATAGATTGTAGATAAAGACAATGCCCCAATCGAGTCGTCGTTTACGAGAACGAAGGAACGAAGCTGCACGTCGTGCTCGCGCAATGGAATCTGACGAAGAACGAGCTGCTCGCCTGACACGCGACGTTACGCGCGTGAGAAGACGTCGTGCAGCTGAAAGGGATGAAGAACGGACTGCTCGCTTGGCAGACAACACTGGACGCGTGACAAGGCGTCGTGCAGCTGAAACGGATGAAGAACGGACTGCTCGCTTGGCAGACAACACTGGACGCGAGGCAAGGCGTCGTGCAGAAGAAACGGATGAAGAACGGACTGCTCGCTTGGCAGACAACACTGGACGCGAGGCAAGGCGTCGTGCAGAAGAAACGGATGAAGAACGGACTGCTCGCTTGACAGACAACACTGCACGCGAGGCAAGGCGCCGTGCAGAAGAAACGGATGAAGAACGGACTGCTCGCTTGGCAGACAACACTGGACGCGAGGCAAGGCGTCGTGCAGAAGAAACGGATGAAGAACGGACTGCTCGCTTGGCAGACAACACTGGACGCGAGACAAGGCGTCGTGCAGAAGAAACGGATGAAGAACGCGCTGCTTGCTTGACACGCGACGTTACGCGCGTGACAAGGCGTCGTGCAGCTGAAACGGATGAAGAACGGACTGCTCGCTTGGCAGACAACACTGGACGCATGACAAGGCATCGTGCAGAAGAAACGGATGAAGATCGGACTGCTCGCTTGGCAGACAACACTGGACGCGAGACAAGGCGTCGTGCAGAAGAAACGGATGAAGAACGGACTGCTCGCTTGGCAGACAACACTGTACGCGAGGCAAGGCATCGTGCAGAAGAAATCCCTCACCAGCGAGAAGACCGGCAAGTAAGGGATGCCCTGCGCCATCAGGATGTACACCGTGTGAGACTAGAGCAGGCTCACCATGACAATCGCAACCTTGCTCGATACGATGATACCGATTTCTTCCGAGAGGTACTTCATGGTGAGTACAGGCACGCGTTGAGCAGGACCTCAATATTTCAATGCACTAAATGCTCGCATTGTGCTGCTTTGGTGTGGAATGAGGAGAGAAGAGGATTTTGCTGCAACCACGGCAAGGTCGATCTTATGCATGATCCTACGAATCCAAAACCCGGTTCAATTCCATCACAACCTCCTGATGCTATTAAAAACCTTTTCCTTAACCAGGACTTTGTGAAGCACGCGAAACAGTACAACAACGCGCTGGCAATGGCAAGTATCGGTGTCCGAGAGATACGTATGCCTGGCTTCAATCCTGGAGTGCGCATACAAGGTAAGGTTTACCATTACATTGGTGCTCCTCTTGCCGATCTGGGTTGTACCCCACGCTTTGCTCAGATCTACTTTCACGATCCAGCCCATGAGCTGGATTATCGTCGTGCCCACACCTCGAACAGTGGCCTGAATGAGCAGTTTTTGCTAAGAGCACAACAGGCCATTCATGAGTGCAACCCATACGTCCAGCAATTCAAATCAGCAATTGAGTATGTGGTTCATAATGATAGCGCCAATGAACTGAATATTGTGTTAACAGGTCGCACGCGGCGCCGAGACCGTCAACCTTCCCTCACCAGACAGCGATGTGGCTGTCATTGCTCCAGGGGCAATGACAACAGAGCAGTTTGGAAGGCTGGCAGTCGCTGTTCACCTCAGAGGAGGAGGTTTACAGACAATAGATGCCATGCATCCAGCGTATGACCCACTATCATACATACTTCTGCTACCCTGCGGCTCTCAGGGGTACCACACTGAGTTGGCAGGGACAACGCCAACAACTTTCTACCGCTACCATCTACAAGTACGTGATCCTACTCATCACTTCAATCTACTGCTTCGTGGTGGAAAGTTGACACAGCAGTACGTATGCGACATGATGGCAAAAATTGAGTCACACCGTCTCAATTGGATTCGCTGCAACCAGAAGTCAATTAAGGCAGAAAAGTATAAGATCATCGTTGATGCGTTGAACAGTGATGCTGAGGTGCTACCTGGACGCCTCACCATTCTGCCACCGTCAATTTATGGGTCGCCACGTTGGTATGCCAAAGAGTTTCAGGATGCAATGGCTTTAGTCCGAGTCAAGGGAAAACCAGACTTTTTCCTAACATTCACCTGCAACCCAAAGTGGCCAGAAATTAAAGAATCGGTTTTTGAGGGCCAGCCACCCAATGCAAGACCTGATATCATCGCCCGGGTGTTTCATATGAAGGTGGAAGCACTCCTCGCAGACATCCTCAAGCATGACATCTTGGGGCATGTGGACGCTTACGTGATGGTGAAGGAAACGCAAAAGCGTCACCTTCCCCATATACACATGCTCCTGACCGTGGTACCTCGCGACAAGCCCAGAACACCAGCAGATGTCGATCGCGTGGTCTCTGCTGAGATTCCTGACAGACTCACAAATCCGGAACTACACCGTATCGTGACATCACACATGATTCACGGCCCATGTGGGGAATGGAACATCTTGAGCCCTTGCATGGCAAACCGGAAGTGCACAAAGGACTATCCCAAAACCCTACGACAAACGACAAGCTTCTCTGATGACTCCTATCCCCTGTACAGAAGACGGGCAGAAGCAGCACCTGGTGATCCCATCATGAAGAGAATACGAGGCGGTGCTAACGTATTAGTTAGCAATGCATGGGTTGTGCCTTACAATCCATATATTGTCCTCAGGTACCATGCTCACATCAACCTTGAGATCGTCTGTGCTGTCACCAGTGTCAAGTACCTGTACAAATACCTTGAAAAGGGCCCGGACCAGTGCCTGGTCAGACTAGAGCCTCATGAGAGGATGCGAGAGGCATTACGACATGATGAAGTGGCACGCTACGAACTAGGGCGTTACATCACCGCATCTGAGGGATACTGGCGCATATACGATTTCCCCATTCAAAGCAAGTACCCACCAGTCGAGATGCTGGCACTCCATCTACAGGATGAGCAGGTGATCACGTTCAATGACGTAGGTGCCGTACAGAACGTGGCAGAGTCAGGACCCCCTGCAACAACCCTCACCGCCTTTTTCGAAGCCATGAATCTCCATCCACACATGCGTCATGTTCTATATCCAGATGTATTCCAACACTTCACCTACTTGAGGAAAAGGTTTCAATTGCGGAAGAGAAGGCTGAGTTTCCAGGATAACCGTAAGGCTGATACGGTTGGGCGGCTCCCCATTATTTCCGTCAACTCACATACTGCCGAGTTGTACTATCTCCGCATGCTACTGTACCGCGTGCCTGGCCCCACATGCTTTCAGGATCTCCGTCGTGTTGGTGGTAGGGTCATGGAGACCTATCTGGCAGCCTGCATTGCATATGGCATCGTTGACAATGACCAGGAGGTGGATTCTGTTATGGAAGAGGCTGCAAATATTGCATTTGGCCCTGCAGTCCGCGAAGTATTTGCCAACATGCTCATATTCGTTCTCAGAGGCAACCACGTGCAGTTCTGGGAAAGGCACAAGTATGTGCTGTGCGAGGACTTCATGTGTGCAGCAGGTGTGAATGAACCAAATGGACGCATTGTGAGTGCAGTGCTACTAGACCTGAGGAACAAAGTTGAGTGCCACGGCTTTTCGCTCAGTAAGACCTTTGGCCTTCCTGAGCCTGAACCAGTTCATTTCCAGTCTCGCATTCCACGCGTCATCGAGCACGAAACAGTGCACAATATAGGAGAACTTGAGGCTCACATCGCTCAAACAGAGTGCCTTCTTAATGACGAGCAGCGCGTTGTTGTCGATAAAGTGATGAGGAGTGTGGAACACGGACATGGCTGCATGCTTGCACTTGATGCAAGTGGTGGGACTGGGAAAACATTCACATTGTCTCATATACTCAACAAAGTGCGAGCAATGGGCAAAGTGGCTCTTGCAACTGCTGCAAGTGGTATTGCAGCTACTCTGCTGCCTAAAGGGGCCACCTTCCATAGTAGGACCAAGTGTCCTCTCATTCTCACTGATGAGTCCACTTGCAACATCAGTGCAAATGACACCACTGCAGCACTCATACGCATGACTAATCTAATGGTGGTGGATGAGGTTTCAATGATGGATCGTCGCGCATTGGAGGCAGCAGATCGAACATTCCAGTGGCTTCGGGGCTCAGAGGAACCATTTGGCGGCATCACAATGGTTTTCAGTGGCGACTGGAGGCAGATCCTTACTGTTGTGCCACACGGTAGCCGTATTGACATAGTTGGAAGGTGCTTCAAGAGCTCATACCTGTGGAGAAAAGTGCAGATACTTCGTCTCAGAATAAACATGAGGATCATGCAGGGTGCTGGAGAACAACAGGACGAATCTGATTTTGCAAAATTCCTGCTGGATCTGGGTGAAGGGAAGATTCCTGTCCATCCAGAAGAGGGTGAATTTGCTATTGAGCTCAGGGAACCGCTCATTCTTCCAGGTGCAAAACTTCAGGATATTGTCACTTGGGTGTACGAAGACTTGCCTAACAACATTAGCAACCCCAAGTGGCTATGCGAGCGTGTTATACTATGTCCGACCAATTCCGAAGTCGATCAGGTAAATGCCTACATGACGACCATATTTCCAGGGGAGGAACATGTTTGCTGTAGCGTCGATACAGCGGAATCTGAGGGTGATCATTTGTATCCGCCTGAGTTCCTGAACACCCTCTGTCCATCTGGTATGCCTCCACATAGGATGACTCAAGGTGCGTATGGTGATCATGCTGCTACGAAACTTCGACCAGCAAGGCGGGCACTGCAATGGCTCAAGGTACATCATACTTCAGATCCTTCCAAATCTGTTGGTTGCAAAATCTGTGATGGGTGTCAATTCTGGACGCACATTGCTCATTCCACGCATAACCTTGAGTCCATCTGACAACATGTTCCCGTTCACTCTGCGGCGTCGGCAGTTTCCGGTACGACCCTGCTTTGCCATGACTGTGAATAAATCCCAAGGACAGTCGCTACACCATGTTGGGATCTTCTGCACAAGAGACTTCTTCAGCCATGGTCAGTTCTACGTGGCGGCCTGTAGGGTTGGCAGATCCAGCAGCCTCCGCATTCTTGCCCTGGACGAGGAAACAAAGAAGAAGCGCCGTTTCCTCAGCAATGTTGTTTATGAAGAGGTGCTAACGACATAAAGGTGTGTACAATGTACATGTAGACAATTTTTTTTTTTTTTTTTTTCTTGACGAATAATTGTTTCGAAAATAATTCTTCAAACAAACGTGCACAACTTTTTTTGGCAGTCGTACACCATGTTAGGATCTCCTGGAGAAGTGCCGTTTCCTCAGCAATGTTGTTTATGAAGAGCTGCTAACGAGATACAGGTGTGTACATGTGGACACTTTTTATTATTTATTTATTGATTGAAGAACAATTGTTTCGAAAAGAATTCATCAAAAAAAGTGCACAACTTCTTTTGGCAGTCGCTACACCATGTTGGGATCTTCTGCCCAAGAGACTTCTTCAGCCATGGTCAGTTCTACGTGGCGGCCTGTAGGGTTGGCAGATCCAGCAGCCTCCGCATTCTTGCCCTGGACGAGGAAACAAAGAAGAAGCGCCGTTCCCTCAGCAATGTTGTTTATGAACAGGTGCTAACGACATAAAGGTGTGTACAATGTACATGTAGACAATTTTTATTATTATTTATTTATTGAAGAATAATTGTTTCGAAAATAATTCTTCAAAAAAACGTGCACAACTTTTTTTGGCAGTCGTACACCATGTTAGGATCTCCTCGCGAAGTGCCGTTTCCTCAGCAATGTTGTTTATGAAGAGCTGCTAACGACATACAGGTGTGTACATGTGGACAATTTTTATTATTTATTTATTGCTTGAAGAAAAATTGCTTCGAAAAGAATTCATCACAAAAAGTGCACAACTTCTTTTGCCAGTCGCTACACCATGTTGGGATCTTCTGCCCAAGAGACTTCTTCAGCCATTGTCAGTTCTACGTGGCGGCCTGTAGGGTTGGCAGATCCAGCAGCCTCCGCATTCTTGCCCAGGACGACGAAACAAAGAAGAAGCGCCGTTTCCTCTGCAATGTTGTTTATGAAGAGGTGCTAACGACATTAAGGTGTGTACAATGTACATGTAGACAATTTTTATTATTCTTTGTTTATTGAAGAAAAATTGTTTCGACAAGAATTCTGCTCTGTTTCAATTCTGTTTCAATTTGGTGATAATTTTTTGTAATTTGTTATTTGTAATGAAATTTGTAACTTTTGTAATGAGTAAAATTGTTAATGTAATATTAAGGGAGGGTGATGTTAAGTTAAGTAAGATGAGTTAAGGGAGGGTGATGGCAGGGTGATGGGAGGGTGATGGCAGGGTGATGGGAGGGAGATGGGAGGGTGATGGGGGAGAGTTATGGGGCAGGGTGATGGGGCAGGGTGATGGGAGGGTGATGGCAGGGTGATGGGAGGGTGATGGCAGGGTGATGGGAGGGTGATGGCAGAGGGTGATGGCAGAGGGTGATGGCAGAGGGTGGTGGGAGGGAGATGGCAGGGTGATGGGAGGGTGATGGGAGGGTGATGGCAGGGTGATGGGAGGGAGATTGGAGGGTGATGGGGCAGGGTGATGGGGCAGGGTGATGGGGCAGGGTGATGGGAGGGTGATGGCAGGGTGATGGCAGAGGGTGATGGCAGAGGGTGATGGCAGGGAATTAACATTAACGAATAAAATTTGTAATGTAATAATTTGTAATAATTTGTAGTAATAGATAATAATAATAAAGAATTCTGCTCTGTTTCAATTCTGTTTCAATTTGGTGATATGCTTTGCAAACCTTTTTTTTTTTTTAACTATTTCAAAACTAAAACTAGAACGGGCACTCGGTAGAGCGCATACCTTCGCCGCAGCTACTGTTAGTGCAGCGGCATAGCAAACCAATTGTGCATTTTGTGATGGAAGCACCAAATTTGGCAGAATGATAGAATATTATATGGAGAACATTTTCAGATATGGAACCACTTTGGAATTCACCCCAATGTGGCCGCCATATTGGATTTCAAAATGGCGGCTTAAAAATCTTTAATTACAAATATTTCTGATTCTATACCAGCTACAGCCTTGAATTTAATGTCTGGATGTACAAACTTGAGGTCAAGGAATTGAATGGTTCTACTTAGAAGTTGATTTACTGACGCCATATTGGATTTCAAGACCTGCTTAGACAGAAAGCTGAAGAGTTCCTCCTTGTTCTCGTCGACACGGAGGAAACTGTGCCAGTTGCCTGGTAGGAGGGCAGAGCCAGTGACACGTCTGCGTATTCCCTTGCCTCTGTTGGTCCTTGCAGTTGCCTTCAGGCTGCCTGACTTTGCATAGCGGTCCCACACTAGATCGAGACGAGATCGATGTTGAAGCTGTGACATAATGTATGGAACGAATACTTTTGTGGCATAGTCAAGAAATGTTTTGGTCTGGCCTGGGCTCAGCATTTGAACTATTACAGCTCCATCGAGGATCACAGAAGATACTTGTGGTGGGTCCGACTTTGTTTCGACAAGCTGTTCTAAGGGCTGCAACAAGTCAGCTTTGGAACCAAAGCGGAGCTGTCCATTTTGCGAGAGTGCTGGCGGATGTGCGCTGTTCTCATGTTTGAAGAACTGCTCGAGACCCCCATCTCTGGTTTGGCATGCAATGTATAGTCTGGAGAAGAGCTCTGAATCACTCTTTGCAGAGGCTACTTGTTGTTTGCTCTTCTGGGCAGCTTTGACCTTGATGGATGAAAACAATGGGAGTTTGTTGCGTTTGATGACATCATTGAGTGGCTTGGATCTGTCTGCCAGACGTTCCTTCTCAAATGAATGGAACTGATCTCTCCCAATCTGTAAAGCTGTACGCACAGTATCTACAACAGCTGGGCCCAAGATCTCCAGTGTGCCCAGGACCAGCAAATCTGTGCTTTCTTCTTCAAAGGGGCTGCCCATCTCTTCGATGACTGTTGTCAGTGCACGGACATCTTGGACGAACTTCTTCTGCACACTGTCGGTTTGCTCATGGTGGTGGGTGTGCTCTCCCCTTTGGCGCAGTTGCTGTGAGGTCTCAAATTCTGTGATGACCCGAGCAACTTCGGGGCCAGCCACCATCCACCGTCGAAGGGCACTTGGATTTTCAGTTAGGCCCACTGCCCCGCCATCGCCTTTGACCGTGGCATTGTTTTGTTCATGAGCCTGGTCTAGGGAGATGGCGGAGAAAGCATGCCTAGTCTTCTTGGATGTGAAGTGCCCCGCATGGAACTTGGCAGCAACATCTGGGTGTTTCTCTGCAATGCCAACCATGTCCCTGATGTGGACTGGTAACCAGCGAGCATAGTGGATATGGCCCAATGCAGCGAACCATGCAGCTAGCTCTGGTAGGGTGTCCATGTACAGCGTGAAGTTGGACTCTCTCAGTGAACGTATGTAGAGGAGTATACAGAGCTCCAGGTTAAGTACAGTGGCCCAGTACTGAAACTGTGGACATGCCGCTGCTCTCTGGTCACACCATGCCTCAAACTCCAATGGTTCCTCATCTCTTGCAGTTGCTCTTTCGTTGTATATGTCATATGCACGATGCTGCAGTATGTGTAGGGCAGCAACAGTTACTTGGTGGGCGCGTCTTGTACGGCTGACGTGAGCTGCACGCAAGAAGGAGTCTGCTGTGCCAGCTGTTGCTATCTCTGCCTGAACCAATGCCTGTGTCCAACCGCTGTCTTGCAGCCAGTCTCCTGCTGTCTTCAAAGCTGCCATCTCTGTGTGTAGACCACCCAGCATGACCACAAAGAGATCTTCACCATGTGTGTCTGGCCAGTTCCATTGCACCTGCTTGGCGATCGCATAAAGTGGTTGGTCCAGTGTGACGACGGGTATCTGTCCAGGGTTTAGCTCATTGATCGCTGCTTTCACGACATCCATGGCATGGCGGATCATTGCCACTGACTGGGCTTGGTCATGGAAGAGGGGAAGCAAGGCAGTGGGTGTGACTGTGATACTAGTATCCTTGGCCGATTGGTTCTCTGCATGATGTGCAGCCCAAGAAATGTTTCCTGGATTCTGTGTGTCACCACTGTCACATGCATCCTTCACAGTCTGGAGCCACCTCTTCTCTTTATCCAGTTCAGCTTGTGCAGGATTCCTCTGCAGCGACGCCTGGGTTCCAGCTGGTACAGGGTGGCTTTTGGCAAGTGAACTAACTGGTTGTACATCTGTGTAATACCGTGGAAGGTCCTCCACAGTCTTGACATTTGAGACACCCCCGATGATGACAATACCTCGGTCTGTGCCTTGATTGTCATAGTCTGGATGTTGTATCAATGAAATACCAGTTCCGTGGAAGGAGTCGTGTGCTGTCGTGGAACTGGGATTGTGGTCTATATTATCCACAGCTGATGTGGTGAACACTCCACCGCGGAGCTTTGGGGGACAGACCACCTTCTCCGCCCGAAAGCGCTGACAGACCCCGTTCCCCAGCTCTGCAGAGATCCGTAGCACTCTATCATAGGCAATGCTGATCCCTAGTCCAGATAATGTGTCAACCAGTTCCCTCTTTCTCGTATGGGCATGAAGCATCAAGCCAAGATATATTGGCAAAGGAGTCTCTTGACTAATGCTGTGTCGTACGTCTGTGCCTGCACCTCTCCTCTCATGCTTCACACTGTTGTATTTGAGAAGTTGAGCTATTGTCACAGACGCCGATGCCGATGACTGACATGCCTGATCTTTGATGCCTGCGCCCTCTAAAATCATGGAGACCATTGTCAGCAGCAGTTGTGGCACAGACTCTTCTTGACATTTGTTTGAGAAGGACCCATTGAAAGGCTGAGATGACTGGAACATATCCTTCCTTATAATCCCTGCAGCTCGTGCCAGGTGCACAACATCACTGTCAATATCATGTTGACATGCCTTGGCTAATGCACTGCCAATGTCTTCCTGAAACACCAGCAGGACATCTCTTCCCTGCCTGTGCTCCTGCAGATCAGGGAAGTGTGCCAGGATACGCTCCTTGAGTCTGGTTGTATGGACTCGTGTTTCCAGCACAACTCCGAACTGTTCCATTCTCATTGTGTAGAGCTTGGTGAGGTCTGCCATTTTGAATACAGGAGCAGTGTCTTCTTCTTTAGCAGTTTCCTCTATGTACGTTACCAGTTCAGCAAGGACTATTGCTGAAATGACATCTACCGTGCTCTGGCTTTGCTCAGCAAGCTTTTTTGCTGCCCTCACGTGGTTGTATAGGGATGTCAAACATTTCTTATGGTACTTGGCCTCTCTTGCGACCATGTCCCCAGCACTCAGTTGGGCTAACAAAGTGGTATCCTGAAGAAACTCTGCAGCCTTGCGAACGTGTTTATCTAGTTCCAATGTCGCTGCTTGATGAAACTCCAAACCAAGCTCTTGCTGGCAGAAGAAGCACAAATTGTCGCATATGCTATCAACACAAGCTGCCTGAGACCTAGTAAGCTTGTACTTATCTGTGATTGTACTGGGGATAGGGCTTCCCTCTGAATGACTTCTCTTCTGTACCCGCTGTAGCTTGGTAGTGTTATATTTCACCCTGCATGACTTGTGCCACTTGGCTTGGTGGGCAGCTAGAGTGGCAGCTATCCCTTGGCCTTCATCCAGTCGTTGCAAGTCCACGTCTTGTGGCAGCTTGCCTAGTTTATTGAATGCTGATAGATTGTCTTCAAGTGTCTTGTATCCAGCACCTGCATCAGTTCTTTTCGTGACAGCAGGACACTGTAGGGACTCTCCTATATCAACTTGACACAGAACACAGAGTTCCCAGTTCAGTGGCGTCTTTGGCGTTGAAGTTACATGCTTGGTAACATGAACTAACTTGAACTGCTTCGACATGATTGAAACCTGGATGGAGCAAACAAACAAAAAAGTCGTTTAATTAGGGGTTAATCAACGGACCAGCATGTTTTATCTACAGGACAATACACGACCCCCCCTGAAATTTGACACCAAATGACCTCTTTTAGGGGTATTTTTGGCCGAAATTTTCAAATTTTTCACTCCCCAGACCCCTAGATGTTCCCTTGAGCTCAGAATCGCCGCTGTAATGTGTCTACTGATGTTAGAAAAGATATAGGGTGAATGGGGCAATAATTGTGCCTGTAGGATTTGTTTCCACCACCCCCCCTAAGGGTTACAGATTTTTAAAGCCGCCATTTTGAAATCCAATATGGCGGCGACCTTGGGTGAATTTCAAAGTGGTTCCATATCTGAAAATGTTCTAAATATAACATTCTATCATTGTGCCAAATTTGGTGCTTCCATCACAAAATGCACAATTCTTCTTAAATTTTTGCTATGCCGCTGCACTATGTTCTGTACTTGGCATGGGAGTGTAGGGAACAGAACAACAAAAATACGATTTTGACCTTTTCGTGACCTTGACCTTGACCTTTGACCCGATTGCTCCCAAAATCTAATCAAATGTGTCCCGTATAATAACCAATCATCCCACCAAATTTCATGCAATTCGGTTGAATACTTTTTGAGTTATGCGAATAACATACACACACACACACACACAGACATACAAATAAATACACAGCGATCAAAACATAACCTTCCGCTTTTGCGAAGGTAACAATTCGAACATGGAATACATACTGACACTGCACTTTCAGGTCTCCTACAAATCCTACCCTGTCGCCTCACCGTGGCGTAGGAGTGGCAATGGTCAATGGCATCGAATGTCATGGCTAGCAAAGACAGGGAGGTAAACTTGATTTAAATTTGGAAATTTTTTTTTTTTTTTTTTTTTGGCAAGGAACGGGCACCCACGTACGGGCACGTCCTAGTATATATAAAACACAGTTTGTGTGTGTGTGTGTGTGTGTGTGTGTGTGTGTGTAATGTTACCGATAGACTCCGAAACGGAGAGGCTCACGTGCTTGATATTTGGCATAGACATGGCCATTGAGCCTGGGACGAACATGGTCGAGACCATATTTGACGAGATCCATATTTTTTATTCATATTTACCTCAGCGCATTTCAGCGAAGTACCCGCTAATCTCAGCCAGTGCCAGAACAGCTCGCTGATTCGCTCAGAGCGATCACATGATGTTCCTTCCCGTCACACGTCACACGTTTGCACGTAATTCAGGGCGAAAAGCGATTGCGTTTTTCACCTTTATGCGATCGTGTTTTGTGTCGATTTTGTGCGATATGAATTAAATTTTAATTCATATTTCGTGTTTACGAATTCGAATACGAAGGATTTCCCCTTTCCCCTTTCGATTTCGAATACGAATCGAATACGAGCTCGAGTCGAGAGGGCGAATGTACGGGTTGGGAATGTACGGGTCTCCCTTCCCCTGCCCGGCAACGCCGGTACTGGAGGGCGTGGGTCACAGGATCGGTCAGTCTCCAAAATCTGCTTCGTGCTCTTGCGAAGATGCAGGACGATGTCGCGATTGTTGTGCTGCTCTCTGACCATGAGAACTGCAACGTCATTGTTGACTGGCCCTCCCCTTCCCCCTCCCCCTTCCCCCATCCGTCCTCCCCCTCCCTCCTCCACCCTACCCCTTCCCCTTCTCCCCTCCCCCTTCCCCCCTCCCCCTCCCTCTCCCCCCTCCCACCCCTCACCCTCCCATCCCTCACCCTCCCATCCCTCACCCTCCCCCCTCCCTCCTCCCCCCGAAAATACTCCGATCACAAGTATTTTCGAAAAAGCAACTATAAATGATACAAGGAAATAGAACGGCAGTCGGTGGAGCGCATACCTCTGCCACGTGAACAGTTTCTTTTTGTATCCACTAATCAGCCGGATCGGCTTGTTTTTGTCACCTAATCAACTCATCCACCAAGTTTTGTCATCCGTCCATAACTTTTTGAAATATCATGCTATAGATCATTTGGACCCCATCTCTCAATGGTGAACAATCACTTTTAAAACTTTAAAGAGCTCTTGTATCTAGATCTGGCTCTGGATCTTCACCAAAATCGAATCAATCTACAACCTTTTGCAGATTTTAATCAACCGTCTTTTAATCTGTCCACAACCTTTTGACATATCCTGTTCACAGACTGACAGACAGACAGACATGGGTGAAAACATAACCAAAAGTGCTCGGATCCTGACAGAGCCTGAGGATGTGATAAACATGAATGAAAAGAACACGTTGAAGAACAATATGCAAAGGTTGAGAAAGTCGTGAAAATTGAAACCGGAAATGAAGGAGAAGTTGATGTTGATGGTCCATACGTACTAAGAAGTAAACTGAAAGCAATCATTATAGAGTTAAACAAGAAAGATCAGAGATTTAATCCCTTGCCAGAATGTGTTTGGTTTTGTCCTTTGGATCCTTTGTGTCCTTGAGGTCTTATGGGTCTTTTGGATCTTCTGGGTCTTTTGGGTACTCAGCGTCTTGGCTATTTTGGTTATTTTGGGTCTTCGGGGTCCTTAAGGGTCTTTTGGGTATGTTAGATCTTTAACGGTCTTTGGGATATTTTAGGTCCTCTGCGTCCTTTGGGTCTTTAAGGGTTGGCAGGGTTTTTAGGTTGTCGGGGACTTTGAGGTATTTAAGAGTCTTTGGAGTATTTTTGGCCCTCTGTGTCTTATTGGGTCTTCGGGGTCTTTAAGTGCCTTCAGGGTCTTCGGTTTCTAAAGAGTTATTGGGGGGTCTTAAAAGTGTTAGTGTTATTAAAGGTAATTAGTGGTCTAAAGCATGTTCGGGGTCTTAAATGGTGTTATGGGTCTAAGAAGTCTTCATAGTCTTAAAGGGTGTTAGGATTCTAAAGGGTGTAAGGGGAATAAAAGGGTCTTAGGTATTTACGGTGTTTTAGGGGTAAAAGGGGTCTTAAAGTTTTTTTTTTAAAGGTTGGAGTTATAAAGGGTCTTTGGGGGTCTGACATGGTCTTTGTGTTATAAAGGCTCCAAAGTGTTTTAGATGTTTTAAGGGATCTTAGGGGTCCTGAGAGTATTACAGGTCTTCGGGTATTTTGGGTCTTCATGGTCCTTAGTGTCTTCATGATATTAAGGGGTCTCAGGGTTGTAAAGGCACGAAAGTGTCATAGGGGTTATAAAGGGTCTTCGGATTCTAAAGGGTGGAATGTAATTAATACACATACTCACGTTTTGGGCAACCAAACAAACACACAGGCAGACAGATAAACAAACAGACAAACGGACCCAAATACAATACTCTCCTCGGGTGAGGGTAATAATAAGAAAGCTGAAATGGTGGATGGAATAACAGCTGTGATGGTAAAAGCCTTTGGAGCAGAAGTGACAAAGGAACTGATACAATTTTGCAAGATAATGCACACAGGGGAGAGTCAGAAATAAGGGAATGAAATGTGTGACAAAAATGGTCCTTTTCATGAAACCAGACAATTTCATGAGAACGACCATGATTTCCCTGGATAGGAAGGTAAACGCAACAGAATGCAAAGAAAGAGAACAAGAAACATGATTGTAGGTGCATCGAAGATCATGGTGTATTTACGTGAAGGGATCAAGCGAAAGTGAGGAAATAGATAGGGGAGGATCGATTTGACTCGAGATGAGATCATGAAATGAGGGAAGCCATCGT
Organism: Myxine glutinosa; assembly: GCF_964187855.1. Classification (NCBI taxonomy): domain Eukaryota; kingdom Metazoa; phylum Chordata; class Myxini; order Myxiniformes; family Myxinidae; genus Myxine; species Myxine glutinosa. Next base: position 143,114,668 of record NC_136269.1, on the reverse strand, counting down.
TATGATGAGAGTGCTAAATGAAAGAAGCAAAGAGTAAAGGATCTGTATGTCTGTATGTATTATGGACTTTGAGAAGCATTTTGATCTAGGGAACTGGAAAAAGCCCGTTGAGATTTTGAAGCATGTTGGAATTACGTGTAAAGAAAGACAGCTGGTAAAAAAAAACATTGTAGATGGGGCAGAGAAAAAGTGAGTGACATACAAAGATTGTCTGAACCAGGTATCATAGGAAAAGAGGTGAGACAGGGATGCTGATTATCCCTCACACTCCACAACATTGATGGAGAAGCAACAAGAAGAAAAAGACATAAAATGTCATAGCCCCAGTGATTTTAGTAATTTTGCTGTGTGGAGTTAAAGGCTGTCAATCAGCCATATTTGGTCAGATTACAAAACCATATATATAAAAATATATATATATATATATATATATTGTAGCGGCTACCGCTGGGTTTTCACAATCGCCTTGCACCTATCAAGGACGCAGAGCGATCACCATGCCGGGCTCGTCCAGGACGCCCGGGCAGGCTCGCCCTCAACTTGCCAGGCCGCAGCCAGGACACTGGGCCACGCCCCCTCTCGCCTTTCCTGGGCAAACGCTCCGGGATAATTTGTATATATATTGCTGCCCGATAAACGGGCTTTTCAGAGTGCCTGAGTGTTTGGTTTGATTAAAGCAACTCGGATGAATTCCAGCTTTTTGTCGCGTCCATTCTTCCGATCGACGTGGGAGCCCCAGCTCCTTCATTGGTGACCTACCGACATGGACACGGCAGTCGCCCTTAAACTGCCTACCTTCTGGGAGGCTCACGCGGCGGTTTGGTTCGCACAGGCGGATTCCCTGTTCGCCCTGCGAGGCATCACGGCCGATGACACCCGCTTCCACCATGTGGTAGCAGCGCTCGGTTCGGCCACCGCGGCCCGCGCCCTGAGCCTCCTCGAGAGCCCGCCAGCCGCTGACAAATACGGCGCGATTAAGAAGCTTCTCCTCGACGCTTTCGCCCTCCCATCGGCGGAACGCACACGGCGCCTGCTCGACCTGCCCGAGCTCGGCGACACGCGCCCTTCCGAGCGAATGGACTACATGCTTTCACTGCTCGGCGAGCACTCTCCGGCATTCCTGTTCCGGGAGCTGTTCCTCCGTCAGCTGCCTAACCCGGTACGCCTCGCCCTGGCAAGCACGATGATCACAGATCCCCGGGCCCTTGCCAGAGAAGCCGACAAGATCTCCGCCGCAGGACAGCGCATCGCAGTGGCGACATGGGACCCACCGCCGTCCGACGCAACACCCATGGCGCCCGAGCACCCGGCACGGTCGACGACCGAACTGCCGACGCAATTGGCGGCCGCTACACCGAGCCGACCACCTCCAGCACGACGACCGGGGCCTCCACCTGACCAAGCGTGGTGTTACTATCATGCCAGGTTTGGACAGAAGGCCCGGACATGCCAACCCCCGTGCACCTTCGGCAGGCCGGGAAACGGCCGGCCGGCGTTCATTACCAGCCATGAGCGCCGGCCACACGGGCAACTTACTGTTCATCACAGATAAAGCGTCCGGACGGCGCTTCCTGTGCGACACCGGCGCCCAACTGAGCGTCATACCCGCCTCTGACCAGGACAGGCAATCCGCGGTTTGCGGCCCCTCCTTGGTTGCGGCCAACGGATCGACCATCCGCACCTTCGGCCCGCGCAACGTCACCCTCTGCTTCGGCGGCCAATGCTTTGCTTGGACATTCGTAACCGCAAACGTGCCCATGGCTCTGCTAGGTGCCGACTTCCTCTGCGCACACGGACTGCTGGTGGACGTCCAACGGCGTCGTTTAATCAACGCCGAAACCTTCAGCTCCCTGGTATGCACATTGAGCAGCTCCGCGCCGACCGAGCTGGCATGCGCCGTCCCGGCGGCGAACGAGTTTGCTCGCCTGCTCACGGAGTTCCCGGCCCTCACGCGGCCGACGTTTTCGGCCGTCGCAGTACGGCATGGGATCGAGCACCACATACCAACCACGGGCCCGCCGGTCTACGCCAGAGCCGCCGCCTCGACCCAGCCAAGCTCGCCATGGCGAAGGCCGAATTCGACGCGTTGGAGTACCTCGGCATCGTGCGGCGCTCCGATAGCGCGTGGGCCTCGCCACTGCACATCGTGCCAAAGCCGGGGGGTGGATGGCGCCCGTGTGACGACTACCGCCGTCTCAATGACGCTACCACCCCCGACAGGTACCCGATCCCGCATATCCAAGACTTCTCCGCCCGTCTGGCGGGACGGGTCATTTTTTCGAAAATTGATCTCATACGGGGATATCACCAGGTACCTGTCAGGGCGGCCGACGTCCCTAAAACGGCAGTCATCACGCCGTTCGGCTTATTCGAATTCTTGCGGATGCCGTTTGGTCTCAAGAATGCGGCTCAGGCGTTCCAGCGCTTGATGGACGGCGTGCTGCGTGACCTGCCGTTCCTTTTCGTTTACCTGGACGACATCCTCGTCGCCAGCACGTCCCGGGCCGAGCACCTCCTCCACCTCCGAACACTGTTCGGGCGCCTCAGCGAGCACGGCCTCATCGTCAACCCGGCCAAATGCCACTTCGGCACGACGGCCGTTGATTTTTTGAGCCACCACATCACCAAGAACGGGGCCGTGCCGCTGCCAACCAAGGTCGAGGCCATCACCACGTTCCCGCGTCCCCGCACCATAAAGGCCCTGCAGGAATTCCTGGGAATGGTGAATTTTTATCACCGCTTCGTGCCCCGCGCTGCTCAACTCATGCGGCCCCTCTACGAAGCCCTCCGGGGCAAGCCGGCCAAGCACGACATCGCCTGGTCCGCAGCAATGGATGCGGCCTTCCAAAGCTCAAAGCGGGCCCTCGCCGACGCAACACTGCTCGCTCACCCGGTGCTCAACGCTCCCATCGCCCTCACCACGGATGCCTCCGACTACGCGGTGGGCGCCGTACATGAGCAATGGGTGAACGGGGTTTGGCAGCCACTCGCTTTTTTCAGCCGGCAGCTCCGGCCGAACGAGCTCAAATACAGCACGTTTGACTGGGAGCTCCTCGGTCTACACCTGGCCGTCCGCCATTTCCGCCACCTCCTGGAGGGCCGACCTTTCACGGCGTTCGTCGACAACAAGCCGTTGGTTTACGCCATGGCCAAGGTCACGGAGCCGTGGTCGGCCCGCCAACAGCGCCACCTCTCCGCCGTGTCGGAGTTTACCATGGACATCCGGCATGTCGCCAGCAAAAACACCGCCGTGGCCGACTGTCTTTCCCGGGCCAGCGCGAACGCCGTCCACCTGGGCGTGGACTTTGCGCTTATGGCGGCAGACCAAACCACCGACACCACGGTGCAAGCCCTCCTGGCGGCGGACACGGGCCTCCGCCTGGCCGACATCCCCTTCGCGGACACTGTCCTGCTCTGCGACGTCTCCCAAGGCCAGCCTCGCCCCATCGTGCCCGTCACCTGGCAACGCCGCATCTTCGCCTCCCTCCA
>NC_136269.1:143096471-143105979 GCF_964187855.1 Myxine glutinosa | reverse complement strand
TGTTGGGCGGTGTATGATACACCATGACGCGATTTTAAAAAATATATCTCTGCATTTTCCCGCGTGTGTGGATTGTTCTCAATTATTGCTGACACCGAGTCTAAAAGTAAAACCATCGATAAAAATGAAATCATATGGTGAGTTAGATTGGAGATAAAGGCGTGAGAGAGACTCAATGGCCTTGAAGTTACAGGCCTTTGAGAATTCATTTTGTTCTATAAACGGCAACTTTCATCGGATTTTCTTCCCGTTTTTTTTCAACCGAGTCTAAAACTATGTTAGCGACTGTGAAAAATGAAATGATTTATCGAATTTGATTTGAAATAAAACTGGGGGAGAGCAAGACACCACGGGCCTACAAAACAGGACTCAAAGCTATGCGAGTTAATAAAATGGTGGATATTTGTTTATAGCCACTCCCAGAATGGGTGGAGCTATGGGTGGAGCTACTCTGCAAACCGAGTAAGCCACACCCCGGACAGACACCCAACAGATAGACAGACAGACAGACAGAATCATCTACGGCTATTATAATATAGATATATATATATATATATATAAATATATATATATATATATATATATATATATATATATATATATATATATATATATATATATATATATATATATATATATATATATATATATATATAAGCAAAGATTTGCGGTTGGGAGTATATCCAAATGACTCCATGGTAAGATCTCCAACCTTTAATTGAACAAACAATGACTCAACGTTTCGATTAACAACATGTGAAGCCACACGCCTCCGTTAATCTTCCTCAAGAGTGATAAAATCATCTCAACATCCCCTTACATGCACATTGGGCGTGGTATATGCAAAGTGGGGTGGGCAATGCTGGACAGCCAATGAAACCGTATCACACCGCTCTCGTGAACAGAGACGTTACCGACCAAATTCAAAAATCAACCGCATATTAACAGTTCAAAATAATCCTGTAAGCAATGCTGGATTATAACGCAAGTGTTGAGAAAATCCGGAACAATCATTACATTTAATCAAAAGTTAAACTTGCAAACAATTAAATTGTAAATTAAATTAAAACTGTAAATATATTAAAGCCAAAATTTTTTTAAGACAAAATAAAATTGTCACATTATCAAGATCATCACATGTGGCCCTATGCGGTAAAGGTGAATGCGGGAAGGAGGTTGGTTTTAGGGGGGATAAAATGGGGGGGGGAGCCAGAGGGGGTTGGAAGTGGATGGGGGGGGGGGTGTGGGAGAGGGGTGGTTTGGAGGGATTGGAGGTGGGAGGGGGCAATTGTCCGAATAAAAACCTTGTGTGACATATTATGTGGACTCGTTGTTCAAAGTACGGAACGCCTGCTTCGTTTACACAAGAGTGGGTCAAAAGCTACCGGTAAGTCAACGACCTCTTGTGTGATCGAGGTAACAGTTTCTTCCGTGTGCCAAGCCTCCAAAACACGTCTTCTGTTTCTGTTGGGTGTGGAGCCCAAAATATCAACCCTGTCCCATAAAGGTGTGTGGCCTTCCTTAAGGCCGTGTTTGGCAATAGCAGATCTGCTAGGATAATTACATTCAAATGCTTTTTGGTGTTCAGTAATACGTTGACCTAAAGTCCTCCCGGTTTCACCCACATACTCAGCTCCACAACCACAGGGCACCACGTATACCACCCCTGACCTATCCTTCCTCGGAAGCTTGTCCTTGACCCTCATAAGGGCTTGGCGAAGGGTGAAAACCGGTGTGAAACTCACCCTCACTCCTGCCGATTTCAAAATTCTGCCGACCCTCTGTGAAACCCCCGGTACAAAAGGGAGAACAAACACACCAACCCTTTGGTTGTTCTCGCGGTCTCAGCCTGTTGTGTGGGGAAGCCCTTAACGTTTTCCTGTTGGGTAGCAAGCTGTCAGGATAGCCATTTGCCCTTAACACATTTTGAAGATGGTCCACCTCACTCATCTTGTCTTCAAAGGTAGATGGTAAATCACGTGCTCTTTTTGAGAGGGTGTGCACCACCGATCTTTTGTGTTCCATTGGATGGCAAGACTTGAAATCAAGGTAGCGATCATGAAAATATGAAATTATGTCTTTATTTACCAACGTGCCCATAGCCCTGGCGATTGAGGTGGCAGACCGGCGTTTGATGGAGGATGATCGATGGAAAGAGACTGCGGGAGCTTTAAGCCCGATGGACGTCTGTGACATGCTTTCTACCTGCCTCTCTTCCACCTACTTTGTATTTAATGAGGTATATTACAAGCAGGTTTATGGCACAGCCATGGGTTCCCCCGGTATCGGCTGTGATTGCCAACATGGTGATGGAGGATTTGGAGGAACGCACCATTCCAGCCCTGTTAGTGCAACCACGTGTTTGGTTCCGGTATGTGGATGACACATTTGTCATCTGTCATTCTGATGAGGTGGGCATCATCCATGAGACCATAAATAAAACTTTTTCCTCCATTAATTTCACCATTGAAGAGGAGAAAAATGGAGCCCTTCCCTTCCTGGATACACTCGTAGCAAGGGATCCCAAAGGAGCCTTAAAGGTAACGGTGTACAGAAAACCAACACACACTGATCGCTACCTTGATTTCAAGTCTTGCCATCCAATGGAACACAAAAGATCGGTGGTGCACACCCTCTCAAAAAGAGCACGTGATTTACCATCTACCTTTGAAGACAAGATGAGTGAGGTGGACCATCTTCAAAATGTGTTAAGGGCAAATGGCTATCCTGACAGCTTGCTACCCAACAGGAAAACGATAAGGGCTTCCCCACACAACAGGCTGAGACCGCGAGAACAACCAAAGGGTTGGTGTGTTCTCCCTTTTGTACCGGGGGTTTCACAGAGGGTCGGCAGAATTTTGAAATCGGCAGGAGTGAGGGTGAGTTTCACACCGGTTTTCACCCTTCGCCAAGCCCTTATGAGGGTCAAGGACAAGCTTCCGAGGAAGGATAGGTCAGGGGTGGTAAACGTGGTGCCCTGTGGTTGTGGAGCTGAGTATGTGGGTGAAACCGGGAGGACTTTAGGTCAACGTATTGCTGAACACCAAAAAGCATTTGAATGTAATTTTCCCAGCAGATCTGCTATTGCCAAACACGGCCTTAAGGAAGGCCACACACCTTTATGGGACAGGGTTGATATTTTGGGCTCCACACCCAACAGAAACAGAAGACGTGTTTTGGAGGCTTGGCACACGGAAGAAACTGTTACCTCGATCACACAAGAGGTCGTTGACTTACCGGTAGCTTTTGATCCACTCTTGTGTAAACGAAGCAGGCATTCCGTACTTTGAACAACGAGTCCACATAATATGTCACACAAGGTTTTTATTCGGACAATTGCCCCCTCCCACCTCCAATCCCTCCAAACCACCCCTCTCCCACCCCCCCCCCCCCCCCATCCACTTCCAACCCCCTCTGCCCCCCCCCCCATTTTATCCCCCCTAAAACCAACCTCCTTCCCGCATTCACCTTTACCGCATAGGGCCACATGTGATGATCTTGATAATGTGACAATTTTATTTTGTCTTAAAAAAAAATTGGCTTTAATATATTTACAGTTTTAATTTAATTTACAATTTAATTGTTTGCAAGTTTAACTTTTGATTAAATGTAATGATTGTTCCGGATTTTCTCAACACTTGCGTTATAATCCAGCATTGCTTACAGGATTATTTTGAACTGTTAATATGCGGTTGATTTTTGAATTTGGTCGGTAACGTCTCTGTTCACGAGAGCGGTGTGATACGGTTTCATTGGCTGTCCAGCATTGCCCACCCCACTTTGCATATACCACGCCCAATGTGCATGTAAGGGGATGTTGAGATGATTTTATCACTCTTGAGGAAGATTAACGGAGGCGTGTGGCTTCACATGATGTTAATCGAAACGTTGAGTCATTGTTTGTTCAATTAAAGGTTGGAGATCTTACCATGGAGTCATTTGGATATACTCCCAACCGCAAATCCTTGCTTATATATATATATAATTCCATTAATCTCTGTGTGTATGTGTGTATGTGTGTATGTGTGTATGTGTGTATGTGTGTATGTGTGTTTGTATGTTTGTCTGTGACCGCTGTTTCTCGACAACCACGGGTCCGATATACTTTAAACTTGCCAGGTATATTGCTGGGGACCCGAGGATGTGCCTTTTCAAGGTTTGAAATTAATCGGACAAGTACTTACCGAGCTATGGCGATTTAGCCGTTCGCCGTTCGCTTTGGCGTTGCGAATGGACCAAACCATTTCATGTAAATAGAGGGGGGGGGTTCTGTGGTCGTTGCGAATGGACCAAACCATTCATGTAAATAGAGGGGGGGGGGGGGTTCTGTGGTCGTTACTGCCACGTGGTTTCAAAGTTTTTTTTTGTTGTTGTTGTTTGCACGCATGTTTTTTTGCACCCACGTACGGGCACGCCCGAGGATGTTTACACACACACACCCCTACACAAATTTTTTTTTTTTTTTTTTTTTGGCAAGGAACGGGCACCCACGTACGGGCACGTCCTAGCTTATATATAGTACGGGCATGCCCTAGTATATATAATCGGGAGATTGAATAAGACGCGGACGTAGCTTCAGGGCTTCGATCTTTAATTCGACAAGCTTTCGACCAACAAAGGTCTACTTCTGAGTCTACAAAAACATCAGGCATGTATATCAGTCAAGTATGTGTAGTGATATGTGGGTAAGATGTGTGATATGTGTATAAAATGCATACAGAAGGAAGAGCCACGCCAAAGCTCACTCACCGGCCCCAAGTTCAACGGAAGTGAAGCGCAGCTTACAGTTACGGTTTGCGTTACATTTCCGGTGCACGTGCATATACAAATATAGGGATACATACATACATAAACATACAAGCATATATTCATATGCCATTTATATTCATATAATATATTTATATATTTATATAAATGACATACAAAGGTAGAATGAATGAATGGGTGAATGAATGAATGAATGGGTGAATGAATGAATGAATGAATGAATGAATGAATGGGTTACGGTTAACAATTTGATTGGGTTGATGTAGGAACATGCTTTAATCATCAAAATTTATGCCATGAGGGACTTTTGTCCGAAGTTTGTGTATCCAAAAGGACTCACGTTTCAGAATCGTGGTGTGTGATCGATTTGTGATTGATTCAATGGCAGAGATCTGAATGTCATTGATAGAGTGATCCGGTTGATTAAAGTGTATCGTGTAAGGTAGAGATTTGCCCTGACTGGTGTGGAAGTTATTGATTTCTGACCGGGTGTTATTAAATCGTGTGTAGTGTGTATTTTCAGTTTTTCCAACATATTGTTTGGTGCACTTTTGGCAAGTGATTAGGTATATGACCCATGTAGATTTGCAGTTCATATAGGTGATGGGGAATTTTTGTCCAGTACTAGAACTACAAAATTTGTTTCCTTCTAGTAAATGTTTGTGAATAATGCATTTGTTTGCTGTGCATTTATAGAAGCCAGGGATCCTAGTTTGTTTGTTGTGGGGCTGTGGGTGCTTTGCTTTTACCAAGAGGTCCCTGAGTGTCCGACCACGTCGAAATGATGTTAGTGGAGGTTGAGGAAATGTGGTGCCGAGTGTTTCTGATTGATGGAGGAGAGGAAGGGCCTTATTCAGAATACTTGGCAATTGGGATGAGGTAGCAGAGTAGGTGGTTACCAGTGGGACACGGTTAGTTGCAGGTTTGGGTTTGTAAGTCAGAAGGTCTGCTCTCGGTATGTGTTTTGCTCGGGTTATTGCTTCTTGCACAGAGTGAGGGTCATAGTTTCTTGCAATGAAGTGTGTTTCTAATTGGCAGAGAGAAGTTTCTTCTGCCATTTTTGTTGAGCAAATGCGTCTTACTCTGAGTGCTTGACTGTATGGTGTGCTTGCAATTGTATGTTTGGGATGAGATGAAGAAGGGAGAAGGTAAGAGTGAGTGTCTGTTGGTTTGGTGTATAGTTCTGTTTCGAGTCTGTTATTTTGAAGCGTGAGTGATGTGTCTAGAAAGTGAACTTCGGACTGTGAGCTGTCGAATGTGAACTTGATGGTCGGATGAATCAAATTTAATTCATTTTGGAATTGTGTGAGACTACGGGGGGATTTTGACCAGATGAACTGGATGTCATCAATATAACGTACCCAGGATTTTTCCAAGATGCCGTGATGAGGTTGTGCATTGATCTTGGCCTCTATCATTCCCATGAAGATGTTAGCGTATGACGGTGCAACAAGGCACACTTTGCTAAAGTACACCCAGCACCGTCAACACCACAACAAAAAACACCAACAACCACGCATACAATCACATACACCGATACTAATACACCACAACTCACTTTACCTAAACCAAAAAGCACCTGGACACCACGTGTTGACAATCCATATCTACATGTCTATATGGAACAAGTGAGCAATGAAATTGAAAAGGTGGCACAAAAATATAATTCTTCCAGACATAAGGACAATCTTACAAAGGCAGAGCGACGAGCACTTCACAATCTCCAAAACAATGAAAAGATAGTCATAAAGCCAGCAGATAAAGGTACTGGCATTGTCATTACTAGGGCATGCCCGTACTATATATATGCCCGTACTATATATCTATCTAAAATTATATCCCCCCCCCTCTATTTACATGAAATGGTTTGGTTCATTCGCAACGCCAAAGCGAACGGCGAACGGCTTGCGAGTATAGTGACAATCCCCCCCCTCTATTTACATGAATGGTTTGGTCCATTCGCAACGACCACAGAACCCCCCCCTCATGCAATGGTTTGGTCCAAAGCGAACGGCTTCCGGAGTTTGGTAAAGCAATCGCCATCGCGTGCACAAACGCGCAGGAAAGCGAATGAATCGCAAATTCGTTTTTATTAGTGATACGAATTGAATTGGGAGAAATTGGGAGATGAATGAATTGGGAGAAATAATGCGCATAAGAAATCGAATTACGTACCGTAATGGCGGTCAGCTCGTAACGCGCTCAGCTCCGCTCGTGCTCGTCTCACATCGGCCACGCCTACGCAACAAAGCGTTCTGTGATTGGCTGCCGGAAAGCGTGCTGCCGGACAGTCGTCACTGTCCGGAAGTTCGCAAATCGCAGTTAGGATGAATCGTTTTAATTTAATCGCAGTTTGAATTCGTTTTAAAACATAGTTTAACGGCAACATAGTTTTCCAACGTGAAATAAATGAATACGCTGTCAAATGTGCCGTCCGAGGCAGAGTCCGATCGCCACGTTCGGCACACGTGATAGCTCGCTGCTCTCTGATTGGTTGAAGCGTTTTTTGGACATATCTCGGTAAGTACTTGTCCGATTAATATGAAACCTTGAAAAGGCACATCCTCGGGTCCCCAGCAATATACCTGGCAAGTTTCAAGTATATCGGACCGGTAGTTGTCGAGAAACAGCGGTCACAGACACACAGACACACAGACACACAGACACACAGACACACAGACAGACACACAGAGATTGCTGGAATTATAGATAGATGTCGACTACCGATTACGTTGCAGAAGGTAATCGTCAACTACATAGTGATACTTACAAAGAGCTCCCATCCGACCCTACCCTTTTACATCTTGAAGAGGTTAAAAAGGTAGTAGATTCTATTCAGGTGGATAAAACCATCAAATCTCGCTTGGTTCCGAAAGATCCTCATTGCCCTAACCTTTATTTTCTTCCTAAAGTACACAAGGTAAACAATCCAGGTAGACCAATCGTATCTGGCTGCACATGTCCAACTGTTCTAATATCAAAATTTGTTGACTGTCATTTACGTCCTCTCGTGATGAATCTCTCCTCATACCTCAAGGACACAACCAGTTTTCTGACCCACATCCGAGGATTGAACAGAATATACTCACCTTTCAACTCCCAAACCATTTAAGTCACAGCAGATGTTACATCCCTCTACACTAATATTCCACATTCAGAAGGCCTGTCTGCATGCCGCAAAGCCCTCGATACACGACAAGTCCCAATACCACCTACTCAAGACCTTATGCGCCTATTAGAACTGACACTCAAACAGAATAATTTCCAATTCAACGGACAACATTACATTCAAACTCAAGGTACCGCTATGGGTACCCCTGTTGCACCATCGTACGCTAACATCTTCATGGGAATGATAGAGGCCAAGATCAATGCACAACCTCATCATGGCATCTTGGAAAAATCCTGGGTACGTTATATTGATGACATCCAGTTCATCTGGTCAAAATCCCCCCGTAGTCTCACACAATTCCAAAATGAATTAAATTTGATTCATCCGACCATCAAGTTTACATTCGACAGCTCACAGTCCGAAGTTCACTTTCTAGACACATCACTCACGCTTCAAAATAACAGACTCGAAACAGAACTATACACCAAACCAACAGACACTCACTCTTACCTTCTCCCTTCTTCATCTCATCCTAAACATACAATTGCAAGCATACCATACAGTCAAGCACTCAGAGTAAGACGCATTTGCTCAACAAAAATGGCAGAAGAAACTTCTCTCTGCCAATTAGAAACACACTTCATTGCAAGAAACTATGACCCTCACTCTGTGAAAGAAGCAATAACCCGAACAAAACGCATACCGAGAGCAGACCTTCTGACTTACAAACCCAAACCTGCAACTAACCGTGTCCCACTGGTAACCACCTACTCTGCTACCTCATCCCAATTGCCAAGTATTCTGAATAAGGCCCTTCCTCTCCTCCATCAATCAGAAACACTCAGCACCACATTTCCTCAACCTCCACGAACATCATTTCGACGTGGTCGGACACTCAGGGACCTCTTGGTAAAAGCAAAGCACCCGCAGCCCCACAACAAACAAACTAGGATCCCTGGCTTCTATGAATGCACAGCAAAAAAATGTATTATTCACAAGCATTTACTAGAAGGAAACAAATTTTGTAGTTCTAGCACTGGACAAAAATTCCCCATCACCTCCTATATGAACTGCAAATCTACATGGGTCATATACCTAATCACTTGCCAAAAGTGCACCAAACAATATGTTGGAAAAACTGAGAATACACTCTACACACGATTTAATAACACCCGGTCAGAAATCAATAACTTCCACACCAGTCAGGGCAAATCTCTACCTTACACGATACACTTTAATCAACCGGATCACTCTATCAATGACATTCAGATCTCTGCCATTGAATCAATCAAAAATCGATCACACACCACGATTCTGAAACGTGAGTCCTTTTGGATACACAAACTTCGGACAAAAATCCCTCATGGCATAAATTTTGATGATTAAAGCATGTTCCCACATCAACCCAATCAAATTGTTAACCGTAACCCATTCATTCATTCATTCACCCATTCATTCATTCTACCTTTGTATGTCATTTATATAAATATATAAATATATTATATGAATATAAATGGCATATGAATATATGCTTGTATGTTTATGTATGTATGTATCCCTATATTTGTATATGCACGTGCACCGGAAATGTAACGCAAACCGTAACTGTAAGCTGCGCTTCACTTCCGT